>NW_007379048.1:54452-68416 GCF_000475195.1 Diaphorina citri
CCTCCTCCTCCTCCTCCTCTTCCTCCTCCTCTTCCTCCTCCTCCTCTTCCCCCTCCTCTTTCTCCTTCTTCTTTTTCCCCTTCTTCTTTCTTCTTCGCCTTCATCTCTTCTTTTTTTTTCTTCATTATTATTTTTATTTTATTATAATTACTTTTTAAACAGCTTTTCTATGGACGGCACGTGTTGTCAGTTTAAGCTTGAAGTTAGACAAGACTAGGGCGGTGTCCACAGTTGTCTTCACGACTCGACACTAATGAAAATAGAAAGCAAGATAGAAAATGGATTTTCACTTTCTTTTTACTTTCCTTCACTTTCCTCTTTCTCTCTCTCTCTCTCTCTCTCTCTCTCTCCCTCTCTCCCTCCCTCTCTCTCTCTCTCTGTCTATCCTCTCTCCCTCTCTCTTCAGTAAGTATACGTAGATTAGAAAGTGGACTTTTCTCTTATGTCCTTCTTAATCTATCTTGAGTCATGCCACATTCAGTATACCGGGTGATACTAGATTTGGGGATGCTCTTTGTTATCAACTCATCACAATTCCGGGGAAGTCTAATGGCGCCCTCATATTATTATTGACAGACAATTGTTGTCAATTGACAAAAGTATATTGATACATCAACAGGTATGGCTCGAAAATCCTCGAGAACATTCGATTGCCGCTGCTTATTTAAAGGGCAGTTAAAAACCATCCTATAGAAATATAGGCTATGGATACGAAATGCTTCCATGTCCTATGCTAGGACATCCTGAAGATATATTTGTTGACATTCATGGGACGAAGTCACGCCAATACGCCATACCTTCGGACAGATAGACCACCGACATTCAATGTCAGCTATATGAACGTCAACCTTCTCACTATAATATGGTGTCTTGTGTCCCTTGGAACTTATGCCCCTTGGAAAAATATTAATTGGTTATGAAACGAGTTAAAAGTTTTTTATTCCCCTGCAAGGTTTGTTTTTACGGTGAAATCTTTCAAAAAGGTCGAAAAAAGTTCACCTTGCTGGGGACTTTAGAGTTCGACCCAAGTAAATCCAACTAAACCTTTAACCGAATACAAGGACTCAGATTGTTATACCCGTGGCTTCCCTCTGTAAAAACTTCCCAATAAACCTTTAGCCACAAGTCGCTCAAATTTTGCAGGGAGCTTCCAGAAATGTACGATCGGCCGTTATTCAGGGCTCAACTTTGAAAAAAAAAGAAAAAAAATCTGACCATCGAACATTTGACCCGATTACATTACTTTCCTTCCTATAGGATAAAAGGAAAGTAAAATTCGACCTTCTCAGGCTGAAAAGGCAAAGTGGAGACCAAGAAATATACTGACTAAGGTCACTAAGGAAAATCAAAGGAAGGAAAAGGAGCAAGAAACTGCATGGAGGGATGGCTTTGTAAGTAGTACGAGCCGAAGACAAGGACTCAGATTGTAGCTTCCCTCTGTAAATAAATCCCAATAAACCTTTGGCCACAAGTCGCTCAAATTTTACAGAGAGCTTCCAGAAATGTACGATCGGCCGTTATTCAGGGCTCAACTTTGAAAAAAAAAAAAAAAAATCTGACCATCGAAAATTTGACCCGATTACATTACTTTCCTTCCTATAGGATAAGGAAAGTAAAATTCGACCTTCTCAGGCTGAAAAGGCAAAGTGGAGACCAAGGAATATACTGACTAAGGTCACTAAGGAAAATCAAAGGAAGGAAAAGGAGCAAGAAACTGCATGGAGGGATGGCTTTGTAAGTAGTACGAGAAAAATGGTAAAAGGTAGAGCTGAATATTGAATAAGGGCTATTGACGACGAGAAAAAAACGGAGGAAAAGGGAATAAAGAAGAGAGAAATGTGTAAAAAGGAAAAAAGGGTCGATGGAAAAATAGAGGATGATTAAAATCGAAAAGTTTGAGGTAGAAAAGAGAGGAGAAGAAGAAGAAGAAGAAAGAAGAAGAGGAAAAGGAGAAGTAGAGTTACCTATCCAAAATGAAGGAACATGAAATTATTATTGACAGGAGAACCACAGAACATGACAGAAAAATACACAGAGAAAAAAAACTGATGAAAATAAAAATGAAGAAAGAAGAGAAGGAGAAAAAAAAGAGGAGGAAGAAGAAGGAGAATGATGTGGAAAAGGCTATCCTGAGAAATTAAGCATAGAAGAAAGAGTGAGCAGGAGAGAAGGGAGGGGAGGAAGGAAGGAAGAAAGAAAGAGAGAGAGAGAAGAAGGGAAAAATGAAAACACAGAGATAGAGGATGGGAAGAGAAAGATAAACATGGAAGGGAGGGAGGAGCAGATAGGAGAGAGAGAGAGAGGAAGAGAGAGAGGGAGAAAGAGAGAGGAAGAGAGAGAGAGAGAGAGAGAGGAAGAGAATAAGAGCATCAATGTAATTTGAAAAAATAAAAATAAAAAGGAAATAGAAAACTCAATGTTTGAGAGGTCAAGAACATAAAATATCATTGAGAGAGAGAGCGAGAGGCAGTGGAAGAGAAAAATAAAAGGAGAGAAAGAGGGAAGGAGAAAGAGAGAGGGAGGGAGAGAGATAGAAGTGATAGATAAAGCCCACGGGATCTTCTTTCTTTCTGCTTTTCCTTCTGGTTTCAACCTATTGATTTCTCTCACTCTCTCTTAGATGCAAGATTTATTTTTATCTCGCCAACGCAAAGCCAACGTCACTCTTTCTAAATTGATACTAAGATTGCTAAGCACTTATACATAGTTGCCTACGTCAGCGAGAAATGTGAACCTGGGGTCGATTCCAAGAACGACTCTCCACTCCTCAATTTTCACTCCACGCGTGAAAAAATAAATAAATGAAGTTTGTCAATATTAAATATCTGGGCGTGGATTGTTCTTGGAACACCCCAAGGTCTTCTGGTACACGGTCACTCTCATTCTTCTTCTCCTCCCCAGGACAATCTGATATTCAATTTGAATAGATCAGTTGCGCTTACTTGGGTGATGTTTCAAAGTCATAGAGCAGGAAAAATGAGGACCAACGGAATTTTTCTTTTTCAGGATGCTCTTTGTTATCAACTCATCACAATTCCGGGGAAGTCTAATGGCGCCCTCATATTATTATTGACAGACAATTGTCAATTGACAAAAGTATATTGATACATCAACAGGTATGGCTCGAAAATCTTCGAGAAAATTCACAGTTCACTTCGAGAAAATTCACAGTTCACAGTTAAAGGACAGTTAAAAACCATCCTACCTAAAGAAATATAGGCTATGGATACAAAATGCTTCCATGTCCTATGCTAGGACATCCTGAAGATATATTTGTTGACATTCATGGGACGAAGTCACGCCAATACGCCATACGTTCAGAATAGAGTGTTAATGAGCTATGAAAGGGGTGTAATTATCTACCTTTAAAACACGTGGTGTAAAAGAATATTGTGAAAGAACATCAGTTTGTTATATTTTGTATTTATATGTATAAAATATGAAAAGAAAATGAGTATAAAATTTGTATAAAACGGGAAAAGAAAATGAGTTTGTACCTATACTGTGTAAACAAACTCTTGATTTTCTTTTCTTATTTACATGAATAAGGATTTATTCTATTCTACTACTTCATTCTATTCTAATTATTTTATTCTGTTCCATTCTACTAAGAGATAGGTAGGTATCTTATCGAACAAGACTTGAATAGGGATATTAATTTTAATATGTAAGCAGATAGGTAAGGTACCTATGTCTTAGGCCAGCCACCCACTATCAATGTCCCTTGGAACTTATGCCCCTTGGAAAAATATTATTTGGTTACGAAACGAGTTAAAAGTTTTTTTTATCCCCCTGTAAGGTTTGTTTTTACGGTGAAATCTTTCAAAAAGGTCGACAAAAGTTCACCTTGCTCGGGACTTTAGAGTTCGACCCAAGTAAATCCAACTAAACTTTAGCCGAAGACAAGGACTCAGATTGTTATACCCGTAGCGTAGCTTCCCTCTGTAAAAAACTTCCCAATAATAAACCTTTAGCCACAAGTCGCTCAAATTTTGCAGGGAGCTTCCAGAAATGTAGGTACGATCGGCCGTTATTCAGGGCTCAACTTTGAAAAAAAAAAAAAAAAAATCTGACCATCGAAAATTTGACCCGATTACATTACTTTCCTTCCTCTAGGATAAGGAAAGTAAAATTCGACCTTCTCAGGCTGAAAAGGCAAAGTGGAGACCAAGGAATATACTGACTAAGGTCACTAAGGAAAATAAAAGGAAGGAAAGGGAGCAACAAACTGCATGGAGGGATGGCTTAGTAAGTAGTACGAGAAAAATGGTAAAAGGTGGAGCTGAATATTGAATAAGGGCTATTGACGACGAGAAAAAACGGAGGAAAAAGGAATAAAGAAGAGAGAGAGATATGTAAAAAAGAAAAAAAAAGGGTCGATGGAAAAATAGAGGATGATTAAAATCGAAAAGTTTGAGGTAGAAAAGAGAGAAGAAGAAGAAGAAGAAGAAGAAGAAGAAGAAGAAGAAGAAGAAGAAGAAGAAGAAGAAGAAACAGAGGAAAAGGAGAAGTAGAGTTACCTATCCAAAATGAAAAAAAAAAAAAAAAATGAAATTATTATTGACAGGAGAACCACAGAACATGACGGAAAAATACACAAAGGAAAAAAAAAAACTGATGAAAATAAAAATGAAGAAGAAGAAAAAGAGGAGGAAGAAGAAGAAGAATGATGTGGAAAAGGCTATACTGAGAAATTAAGCATAGAAGAAAGAGTGAGCAGGAGAGAAGGGAGGGGAGGAAGGAAGAAAGAAAGAAAGAGAGAGAGAGAGAGAGAGAGAAGAAGGGAAAATTGAAAACACAGAGATAGAGAGGATGGGAAGAGAAAGATAAACATGGAAGGGAGGGAGGAACAGATAGGAGGGAGGGAGAGAGAGAGAGAGAGAGAGAGAGAGAGAGAGGAAGCCCATTTGCAACTGCTCCATTCAGTTATTTTAAACCTTACAATCCTGCAGGTAGATAAATATGTAGGTATATGTACCTATAGTAGGTAAATATGTAGGTCTATGTACCTATAGTAGGTACTTACCTTCCTACCTTTTTTTAACTTTTATCAGGACAATGCAATAGAATAAAATCCCGATCGAACATTATCCCTACCACATTATGTTCGATTAACTATTACCTATTTTCCAATGCAAATGAAGCAACCAGGGCCATTTGTAGGGGGCCGTCTTTATACGGTCTCATTTTACCCCAGGCCAGGGCCCGAGGTCGAAAACCAACCGTTTTAATTTACCTAGCCAGCCTAGTTAGCTTGGTTGGTAGCGCGTCTGCCGCGGGCGCAATGCCCGCCCGGGGCGGATTTTATCCTGTCTCCCTTCTCTAATGGATCATTGTCGACCGAACCGTCTACACTACTTCGACCTCGACAACATAGATTCTCCTTGTCGATCGACATCGATCGGCCGGTGGACACACACCTTTATGGTTACCTGAGAAGGGGCCCCGGCCCCTTGTTGGAGTCAGTCGAAGGGGCCCTTTTGTTTGGCCCTGTGCCTTGTTATAGTTACCTACAAAATTAGTATTCAGCATTTGTTATCAAACTGTGAATCTCAATTAGATTAATGCAATGGAATCAAAAAGTAGAGGAAGTAGGAGGGGAGGGTGAGAAGGAGAAATGAGGGAGGGAGAGGGGAAGATGCTGAAGGGAGAGGAGGGAAAAGTAATTCTGTCTAATAAAAACAAAATTGTATAAAAATCTATGCTGAAAATAATACCTATCTAGATTCAAATAATAATAGGTAATAATAATAATAATAATAATAATAATAATAATAATAATAATAATAATAATCTTCTATCTTTCTGCTTTTCCTTCTGGTTTCAACATATTGATTTCTCTCACTTTCCCTTTAGATGTAAGTTTTATTTTTATCTCGCCAACGCAAAGCCAACGTCACTCTTTCTAAATTGATGCTAAGATTGCTAAGCACTTATACATAGTTGCCTACGTCAGCGAGAAATGTGAACCTGAGGTCGGTTCCAAGAACGACACTCCACTTCTCAATTTTCACTCCACGCGCGAAAAAATGAATAAATGAAGTTTGTCAATATTAAATATCTAGGCGTGGATTGTTCTTGGAACAGAGAGAAAATAAACCACAGCCCCTCTCTTTCTATCCCTTGGTTGGTTCAGGAAATGGTACTCCCTCTCTCCTTTCCACATTATTTCACCTTTTCTCTCTCTCTCTTCCTTCTCTCTCTCATCCTTCCTCTTGCTCTCTCTCACCATTTCTCTATCTCGCTTTCTTTCTTTCGTCCGTTTCACATTCAACTTTTTTTTTTTTTTTACTTTCCACCCCTTTATTAATTCTCCATTTTCCTTTATTCTTTCCCTTTTCTCTTTGTACACTCGTTTTAATTTCATTGTATTGTCCTCCACAATCATTTCCATTCTATTTTCATCATTCGATTCATTTTCAATTTAAAAATCTTTTGTTATTGAGAGAAACGAAAGAATTTTTCCCCCGATTTTCAATTTCCTAAAAATTTCTTCACGACTCAACACTAATGAAAATAGAAAGCAAGAAAGAAAATGGATTTTCACTTTCTTTTTACTTTCCTTCACTTTCCTCTTTCTCTCTCTCTCTCTCTCTCTCTCTCTCTCCCTCTCTCCCTCCCTCTCTCTCTCTCTCTGTCTATCCTCTCTCCCTCTCTCTTCAGTAAGTATACGTAGATTAGAAAGTGGACTTTTCTCTTATGTCCTTCTTAATCTATCTTGAGTCATGCCACATTGAATATACCGGGTGATACTAGATTTGGGGATGCTCTTTGTTATTAGCTCATCACAATTCCGGGGAAGTCTAATTGACAAAAGTATATTGTCTAATTGACAAAAGTATAAAATGTCAATTGACAAAAGTATATTGATACATCAACAGGTATGGCTCGAAAATCTTCGAGAAAATTCGATTGCCGCTTTTTATTTAAAGGACAGTTAAAAACCATCCTATAGAAATATAGGCTATGGATACGAAATGCTTCCATGTCCTATGCTAGGACATCCTGAAGATATATTTGTTGACATTCATGGGACGAAGTCACGCCAATACGCCATACCTTCGGACAGATAGACCACCGACATTCAATGTCAGCTATATGAACGTCAACCTTCTCACTATAATATAGTGTCTTATGTCCTTGGTCCCTTGGAACTATGCCCCTTGGAAAAATATTAATTGGTTACGAAACGAGTTAAAAGTTTTTTGCCAGCCTAGTTAGCTTAGTTGGTAGTGCGTCTGCCTCGTAAGCGCTAGGCCGCGGGTTCGATTCCCGCCCGGGGCGGATTTGTAAACAAAGAGTGCTCATTGGATCCCACATTTACCCCGGATTCTTTGTAGAACATAGTTCCCCGGAGAGCCCATTGTTGTAGTCGGCCCCCAGGGCCCTTCCCTATGGCAAGGCCCTGTACCTTGTTATAGTTACCTACAGAATTAGTATTCAGCATTTGTTATCAAACTGTGAATCTCAATTAGATTAATGCAATGGAATTAAAAAGTAGATGATGTAGAAGGGGAGGGGGAGAAAGTAGGAAAAATGAGGGAGATAAGGGGAAGTGAATGGAGGAAGGGAGGGGGACGGGAAAGCAATTCTGTATAATAAAAACAAGATTGAAATACTAGGTAATAATCTAAAAAAAAAAGATTTAACACTGGCTCCAAGTTTTTTTTTATATCTATGTATTTATTTATTTTTAAAAATTAGCTATGTAGGTACCTATTTCAATGAATAAATTATTATTGATACCGCCCTCTCTCTTTCTCTCTCTCTCTCTCTCTCTCTCTCTCTCTCTCTCTCCTTTCAATTCTGACAGCGAATGCTGATATTGATTGAAAAAAAAAGCTTATTGAAATTTGAAGGACAGATTCAAAGGGGACATTTTTCGTCTGGGAAGAAGGGATTGAGTAAAAAAAAAAAGATAGAAAGTGATGAAATAAAATTGAAGATTGAAAAGATAGTGTGAGAATTAAAAAAAAAGCAAAGTCCTTGAGACAAAGAGAGAGAGAGAGCGAGAGAGAGGGAGAGAGAGAGAGAGGGAGAGGACAGGGCGGACCAAAAGCTAGGAAGAATATTTTAAAGGCGGATAAACAAAAGGGACAAAATAAGGAAAAATTGAGAAAACTAAGAGAAAGAAAGACCAAAAGAAAGAGAAAGAGAGAAAGGGAAAGAGAGAGAAAGGGAAAGAGAGAGAGAGAGAGAGAGAGAGAGAGAGAGAGAGAGAGAGAGAGAGAGAGAGAGAGAGAGAGGCAGAAGAAAAGAGAGAAAAGAAAGCAAACCAGCAGAATCTATAGAAGGTTTTAATAAAAGCAGATACTCGTATACGTCAATGGTGAAAAACAGCAAAAAAAAAGAGAGACAGAAAGAGAAAAGACGGAGAAGGAGTGAGAGATGGAGAGAGAGAGAGAGAGAGAGAGAAAGAAAGAGAGAGAGGGAAAAGAGAAAGAGAGGGAGGGAGGGAAACGGAGGAAAAGGGAATAAAGAAGAGAGAAATATGTAAAAAGGAAAAAAAGGGTCGATGGAAAAGTAGAGGATGATTAAAATCGAAAAGTTTGAGGTAGAAAAGAGAGGAGAAGAAGAAGAAGAAGAAGAAAGAAGAAGAGGAAAAGGAGAAGTAGAGTTACCTATCCAAAATGAAAAAAAAAAATATGAAATTATTATTGACAGGAGAACCACAGAACATGACAGAAAAATACACAGAGAAAAAAAAAACTGATGAAAATAAAAATGAAGAAACAAGTGAAAAAGAAAAAAAACAAGAGGAGGAAGAAGAAGAATGATGTGGAAAAGGCTATCCTGAGAAATTAAGCATAGAAGAAAGAGTGAGCAGGAGAGAAGGGAGGGGAGGAAGGAAGGAAGGAAGAAAGAAAGAGAGAGAGAGAGAGAGAGAAGAAGAAGGGAAAAATGAAAACACAGAGATAGAGGATGGGAAGAAAAAGATAAACATGGAAGGGAGGGAGGAGCAGATAGGGGAGAGAGAGAGAGGAAGTGAGAGGGAGAAAGAGGGAGAAAGAGAGAGGAAGAGAGAGAGAGAGGAAGAGAATAAAAGCATCAATGTAATTTGAAAAAAAAAAATAATAAAAAGGAAATAGAAAACTCAATGTTTGAGAGGTCAAGAACATAAAATATCATTGAGAGAGAGAGAGAGAGAGAGAGACAGAGAGAGAGAGAGAGAGGCAGGGGAAGAGAAAAATAAAAGGAGAGAAAGAGGGAAGGAGAAAGAGAGAGGGAGGGAGAGAGATAGAAGTGATAGATAAAGCCCACGGGATGAAGAAATTATCGACAACAGTAAAGAAAAGAAAGGAGGAGAGAAGACAAGTTTTTAAAATAAGGGGGAGAGAGGAGAAGAGGGGAAGGAAAATAAGGAGGGGAAGGGATAAGGAAGAGAAGAAGGGAAGGGGGGAGAAGGAGGGGAGGGAACCACAAAATATAAAATATAATGGGGTCGGAGCACGCAGTCATTTATTTAATGAGAGGGAGACAGACTGAGGAGGATGAAGAGAGAGGGAGAAAGAGTAAGACAGAGAGAAAGAAAGAGAGGGAGACAGCCTGAAGGAGGAAGAAAGAGAGAGAGAGAGAGAGAAAGGGAGGGAGACATGACAGACTAAGGAAAATAAAGAGAGAGGGAGAAAGAAGAGGAAGGAGAGGGAGAAATAAGAGAGGGGAATGGAGATATATGAAGAATTAAGGGAGAGGGAAAGAAGGAAGCACAAAGGGTGGAGAGAGAGAGAGAGAGAGAGAGAGAGAGAGAGACAAACCGACCAAGATGAAGAAAACGAAGAGGAGGAAAGAGTAAGAGAAAGACTGAGATAAATGGTATGAGGAAGAGAGAGGAAGATAGGAAAGGAAGAGGAGGGAAATTCAAAAGAATGAGAGAGAAAGAGAAGGCATAGGATAGTGGTACGAAGATGAATGAAGAGAGAAGGAGAAAGAGTAAAGAGAGAGAGAAGTAATGATTGAAATGAAAGGGGAGAGAAAAAAAGGAGAAAGAGAAGTTGGGAGAAAGGAAGAAGAGAGTAAATGAGATAGATGAAGGGAGCGAGAGTGGTAAGTAAAATTAAGTGAGAAGAAAGAGGAAATGGTGGGAAAGAGAAATGGGAGGGAAATAGATAGAAAGACAAAGCATTAAATTTTTATAGAATAAAAGTTACTGAAACAAAAAGAGAGATTGCAATGAGGAGAAAAAGAGAATGGGAGAGAAAAGAGACAGAAAAGAGTGAGAGAGAGAGAGGGGGAGGAGAGAAAAATAAAAATAGAATGAGATAGAAGAGAGACAGGAAGGAGTGAGTGATTGAGAGAGAGAGAGAGGGAGGAGAGAAAAATAAAAATAGAATGAGAGAGAAGAGAGACAGGAAGGAGTGAGTGATTGAGAGAGAGAGAGAAAGAGAGAGAGGGAGAGAGGGAGGAGAGAAAAATAAAAAGAGAGAAAGAGAGCGAAGGGATAGATGTAAAGGAGTGACAGAGGAATGAAAATGGATAAAGAAATATTTGCAAAATAGCCATAACAAGCATTTCAAGTGAACAGGCCATGGGAAGAAAGATGATGGTTCAATCCCTTACAGACGAAGTCAAGGGTGTATTTTCCTCTAGGAAACAGAGGCAGAAGGAGTCTTCATCTTCTTTACTTTCTCTAAAAGCACATTACGTTTTCCATGACTATTCCCAAATCTTTTGTCAAAAGACGAAGTCAAAGGTGTATTTTCCTCTAGGAAACAGAGACAGTTTTCCCTCTTCTGAAGCTCATTTCCCCTCTTTTAAAGAGAAAATAAGGGAATTGATTCAACCACTAGGTGGCGTTGGTAGCGTTATACAAAAACCATGGGGAATCTAAGATGGTGCATCCCCAACTATCAAAGCCTCAAAGGTCAAAATTTTAGAAACTGACCACTACTGTAGTGTTCGAATCACCTTCATCCTTCCTTCCTTTTTAGTTTCCTTATTTCTTACAGTTCACACCTTCTTCTCATGAACTCTTCAAATTCTCTTTCTCTTTCGCTTCTAGAGGTAGTATTGGTTTTGCTTTTTACTTCCTGTTCCTCTCTTCTTCTTCTTCTTCTTTTTGAATTTTCGACCTTTTACAGTGTTTTTTTTTTCGGAGTTTTGACCTCAGATTTGGATTTTTCCCAACTTTTTACATAGGGATCGACCATTTATTTATAATTTTTACCCATTTGCAACTGCTTCATTGAAAGGAAAATGAATGGCGATGTTTCATTTTTCATGATGGAGCTTTAAAATGGAGGTGTTTTCTTTCTACCTTTTTTTTTCAGAGTAAATCTGTGTTCAAAGAGAGAGGAATAGAGGAAGGGAGGAAGAGAAAAAGAGAGAAGGAGAGGGGTTAGAAAAAGAGGGAAAAAGAGGGAGGAAGGAAGGGAGAGAGAGAGAAAAGAAACCACAGATCCTCTCTTTCTATCCCTTGGTTGGCTCAGGAAATGGTACTCCCTCTCTCCCTTCCGCATTATTTCACCTTTTCTCTCTCTCTCTTTCTCTCCCTCACTCTCTCTCTCTCCCTCTCACTGTCCCTCTCTTTCTCACAATGATTTTCACCCCATTTTATTATTATTATTTATTTCTATTGATAGTACGTCCGTTTCACATCCAACCTTTTTTTTTTTTTTTTACTTTCCACCCCTTTATTAATTCTCCCTTTTCCTTTATTCTTTCCCTTTTCTCTTTGTACACGCGTTTTAATTTCATGGTATTGTCCTCCCCAATCATTTCCATTTTATTTTCATCATTCGATTCTTTTTCAATTTGAAAATCTTTTGTGTTTGTGAGAGAAATGAAAGAATTTTTCCCCCGATTTTCAATTTCCTAAAAATTTTACCATATTATTCCATTTTCTTCTTGAAAAATTTGCATCTATTTCAGTGGAACAGTTAGGGTGGTGGACTTGAGATCTGAAGCTTGGTGATTCGAGTCCAAATCAAGGCATAAAATACCTACATATGTATATTATGTATTTTGCGAGATTGGAGAAACAACATCATTGATTTAAATAAACAGTTATTGTAAAATTTTAAACCGCACTTTGTCACTTAATAGATCTGTTGCGCTTACTTGGGTGATGTTTCAAAGTCATAGAGCAAGAAAAATGAGGACCAACGGAATTTTTCTTTTTCTTCTACGACTTCTAGATACCGAGATAAATCGATTTAAAAAATACCGGTAAATCGTAAACTTTGACGTCACGGCATATGCTCCCGTAGGCGATGACGTCATAATTAATGACTCCCGCTTCGTTTGTTTGTGCGCAAGCGTTTCTGCGCATTTTGACGCGATGACGTCAGAATTCATGACTCCCGCTTCGTTTATTAGTGCGCAAGCGTTTCTGGCCATTTTGACGTGAAATCTGACGTCACAACTCTTCGAACTTTTTCATTAGAACGGCAATTAAAAATTAAATTTTCGAACTTTTAAAGTTACTTTTTCCGAGTTTTGACCTCAGATTTGGATTTTTCCCAACTTTTTACATAGGAATCGACCATTTATAGGTAAGTGCCATGTGTCCACTAATATAGTATACGTAAGTGCCATGTGTCCACTAATTCCACTGCATGTGTGCATGATTGCATATTATCTTACCTGAGAACAAAACAGAGAAAAAGAAAGTTGATTATTATTTAGCTTCTGGTTCCAGAAGGAGTTAGCGGTCCTCAGGAGTTTACAGATTCCCTGGGCTCTGATTTTAGGAGATAAGGTTCGGCCGTTATTCCGGACCAGGGCTATATGTATACAGGGAAAAAGCTCAAAAGGAACTAGCGCTTCTCACGACTTTACCTTGGGGAGTATTTTGCGATAGAAAATTTTCCACCAAAAATCGGCCGGCCATGGGAGTCTGGTGTATGGCTGATAGAAGAAATATTTTCTCTGTTTTGTCATCACCTTTCGGCTATAGCTAAAGCCGCTACAACAACAACATCTTCCCTAGAAATAAGCGATCTAGCTGATGCTAACACACAGCTAAAGATAAAGTCAATTTGTACCCCGTACTTCGGCTGATATATGATTTACTTCAACAATGGTAACACAGGCTGCTGGTCGTCTGTAGGCAGAGTGGGTGGTAGACAAGAGGTAAGTTGGAAGTTATAGCTAAGGTGTGTCCAAACATAGTCGACGTCGATCGACGAGGTGAAGCTATGTTGTGGAGGCAGTGTGGACGGTTTCATTGGACATCGATCGACGGCCGTTGACTATGTGTGGACATAGCTGAAGAACTCGATCATAAAACTATCTGTGGACACAGCTGAAGAACTCGATCATAAAACTATGTGTGGACACAGCTGAAGAACTCGATCATAAAACTATGTGTGGACACCAGAGATGTGCGAACCGCAAAATGCAAAATGGAAAATGCAAAATGCAAAATGTAAAATGTACATTTACATTTTACATTTCAAATTGGTTTTGAAAAAGCATTTTGCATTTTACATTTTAAATGCTTTTTTTGACCCATTTTACATTTGAGCCAAAATGCTTTTTTTAAAAATGCTTTTTTCAAAAAAATTAAAAAAAGACAAAGAAAGATTTCAATTAAAAAAGTATGCAACCATGAAGGGGCAACATATAATCTCTCAAAAATTTCGCCTGCGGCGCTGAAGTTTTGGGAATATCTCAAAGGCCTATAAAAAGTGAAAAAGACTTTGGTCAGTAAAAAAAAGTATGCAACCTTGAAGGAGCTACTTAAATTTTCTCGAAAAAAATTTCGCCCGCGGCGCTGTCATTTTATGTTCTAAAGAAATATATAGGGGGAATAACTATACTCGTTTTTTACACGTATTTAATTACATAAAAAACTGACACATGACAAGCTACAGGTTACATACAACTTACTGAAAAGTTTCGCCTGCGGCCCTGAAGATTACACCTTTGACAAGTCTGCTTCTCTTACTATTGTAGACCAAAATATTCAAAAAATTCGCCCGCGGCGTCAAATTTTGTGTTTTTGATAACTAAGTTTTTTTTTT
>NW_007379048.1:69511-70436 GCF_000475195.1 Diaphorina citri
ATTTTTTTTTCCCTTTTTTTTTTTTTTTTTTTTTTTTTTTTAGGTATTATTTTTTTTATCAATGTCTGCAGTTTGCTTTGCTTTCAGGAGTCAAAACAAAATAAAATTACAATAATAAACAAAATAAAATAATATTTTAGAACAAAAATTGTAACAAAACAAAGTAATAATAACCCAGAAAAAACAAAACAATCATTGAAGCCAATGTTTTGATTTCAACCTCTCCCCCTTCCTCCATTTCTATCTCCCTCCTTTTCTATACCCGCCTCTCCCTCCTTTTCTGTCCCCCTCTCTTCCTCTATTCCCCCTCCCCTCTATTTCTATAGACACAGCTGAAGAACTCGATCATAAAACTATGTGTGACACAGCTGAAGAACTCGATCATAAAACTATGTGTGGACACAGCTGAAGAAATCGATCATAAAACTATGTGTGGACACAGCTGAAGAACTCGATCATAAAACTATGTGTAGACACAGCTGATGAACTCGATCATAAAACTGACATAGAGCCTCCAATGCTGGGGTTTACCAACTCGGGATTGAGATGAAACGCGGATTTCCCTATACTTATGCCCAGGTCAATCCACAGTGGTAAAATTCGACCTTTTCATCCGGGAGTCCATGAGAAACATTAGATCAGTAGGTGATGAAATACGAACGAAGGATACTTCCCCAGATGACTGAAGCAAGGGACAAATGGAAGGAGGGAGAGAGCGTGAAAACATGAAAGACCTTTGATATTAAAATAATATTTGCTTACGTTTAACTTTTAAAAGACCACCACCTTCCTTGTCAGAAAATTAATAAGCTCTCTCTCCTCCCTTTCTCTCTCTCTCCCCTCTCTCTCCAACCCTCTCTTTCTCCCCCTCCTCCTTCTCCCTCTTTCTTTATATCCCTCCCTTCCTCACTGTTTCTCTTTATCG
>NW_007379049.1:0-23754 GCF_000475195.1 Diaphorina citri
TTCTGGGAAGTTTGAAAGGGGTCAATACCTAACTGAATCCTCTTCTGGTTGACCCATGGTGGAAGAAGTGAGTGCAAAGTTGTTGAAGAATAAAATTCATATCGAAATTTCCTATGTACCTACTTGTAAGATGAGCTCCTATTAGCAAAGTAATCATTCAATCTTTCCTTGTGTTTCAGTTCTGTTTGACATTTACTCCGATGATGGCGAGTACATTTATCGGGAGGGATTTCAGAGGATGGTATCCTCGAGTGAGAGCGGAGAGGTTTATGGTGCCATGGCATTGCACTTAGATTATTATCATGCCTAACATTGTCCATTGAAATTTCTGGGAAGTTTGAAAGGGGTCAATACCTAACTGAATCCTCTTCTGGTTGACCCATGGTGGAAGAAGTGAGTGCAAATTCATTGAAGAATAAAATTCATATTGAAATTTCCTATGTACCATTGTACCTACTTGTAAGATGAGCTCCTATTAGCAAAGTAATCATTCAATCTTTCCTTGTGTTTCAGTTCTGTTTGACATTTACTCCGATGATGGCGAGTACATTTATCGGGAGGGATTTCAGAGGATGGTATCCTCGAGTGAGAGCGGAGAGGTTTATGGTGCCATGGCCAAGCTATTTTCTGATGTAAGTAACAGCAGTAGGTGAGTGAATGATACTTGAAAAGAGCCCTGAGACCCCCTCTGACCCAATGAGGTTCAACATTAAACTAATCAGTAGGTACGGTGCCATGGCCAAGCTATTTTCTGATGTAAGTAAAAGCAGTAGGTGAGTGAATGATACTTGAAAAGAGCCCTGAGACCCCCTCTGACCCAATGAGGTTCAACATTAAACTAATCAGTAGGTACATTAACCTACCTTAGTGGTGTAGTGGTCAATACACTTACCTATTCAGGAGGGCATGGATTCAATCCCAACCAAGGTATTTTCTCAACAACATTGTTTGAGAATCTGCCCAAGTGTCCACAATAATAGCAGTAGTGCTAGGGTAAAGGAACTGTTTAGTCCTCTTCAAGAAGTGTAATCAAGCACTGTTATTAAATTTCCTTAGAAGATGTGTTTCATATTTAATCAAACAAGGTGGTGTAGTGGTCAGTACACTTACCTAATCAGGAGGGCATGGATTTAATCCCAACCAAGGTATTTTCTCAACAACATTGTTTGAGAATCTGCCCAAGTGTCCACAATAATAGCAGTAGTGCTAGGGTAAAGGAACTGTTTAGTCCTCTTCAAGAAGTGTAATCAAGCACTGTTATTAAATTTCCTTAGAAGATGTGTTTCATATTTAATCAAACAAATTGCTTGAGAGTTATCATGAAACAAATGGACAAATAAATTGATTGTAGAATTTTTCAGTCTAAACTTAGAATATTAAAAATAAAAGTTCATTACTTAAGTAAGTAAAGCTTCCCTTTCACTGACTTTCAAGCCATTTTGTTGGCACATTATGGTTGTACTTAAGTAATTGATTTACAAGGAGTTCTATTTTACCTAAATTAACATTTCAAGTACATATTTGTTATTTCAAATCTTTTGTTGTCCCAGGGTGACAAGGTGAACTTTGAAAGGTTCCGAGATTGGATCATATGTTATCCGGACATGATGTCCGCTAGTCGATGGCTCCTGAAGGAGGTGAGCAGTCTGTCCATCACGCAGGACTTTGAGTCACCCAACTTCTATCAGACACTGGCCGGAGTCACCCACTGTAAGTAGAATAGAATATATCTTGTTTATCCTGCCCGAATAGGATTGAAAAGTCCCTTTACCTCAGCAGTCTAAAAACGGTCTCGTTTATCTTACTTTTATTTCTCAAGTTTTTGTTTTCTATTTATCCAATATATAGAAAACTTCATTTACTTTCTATTACCAGCCTATGAAGTTTGAAAGGGCAGTGAAAAGTGTGCTTATGTTTTCACTTCATAATCTAAAAGCAAATTGTGATTAAAGAAAATGAGAGTGTACTAGTACTATGCCTCCAGATCCTAATCCAACTTTTGCAATCGCAATACTTTAGTGATTAGCATGGTGGACATCGAATCTAGAGGTGGGTGGTTCGAGGATTCCAGTCATAAAATTTGTAATAAAAATAGACTTGAGTGGAAGGTAACCACTAGGCGAGGTTAACGCCGAAGGCGTTTTCTACCACCTAACCCTTAGAGCTCCATTATCATGTGGTCAAAATCTCAAATAAATGAGGACTAAATTCCATACCTCGGCTGGGATCGAACCCACGCCCTCCTGTTTACCAGGCGAGCGTCTTGACCACTACGCCACTTGAAATGAAAATTCCACTTGTTCCCAAAGCTGTACTGGTCGTTTTATTTACTTGAATGATTTTTTTCTATTTCAACAGTGGAGGAGCAGGACATCATCGATCTAGAGCGCGCCTACTCCCATCTCGTGTCCAAGTCCGCCTCGGGGAAGTTAGACCTGGCCTGTCTTGTCAAAATCTCAACTAAATGAGGACTAAATTCCATACCTCGGCTGGGATCGAACCGACGCCCTCCTGTTTACCAGGCGAGCGTCTTGACCACTACGCCACTTGAAATGAAAATTCCACTTGTTCCCAAAGCTGTACTGATCGTTTTATTTACTTGAATGTTTTTTTTCTATTTCAACAGTGGAGGAGCAGGACATCATCGATCTAGAGCGCGCCTACTCCCATCTCGTGTCCAAGTCCGCCTCGGGGAAGTTAGACCTGGCCTGTCTCATTCCCCTCCTGTCCCCACCCGTACCGCACTCGGTGTGTGGCGGTCTTTTTGCCGCCATTGATGAGAACCGGGACAGCGTGATCGACTTCAAGGAGATGGCGTGCGGCGTCTCGGCCGCCTGCCGAGGACCGTTGACGGAGCGACAGAAATGTGAGTTTTTTTTAACCCTAGAAAGGTAGACTTTTTTTTAGGTAGGTAGGTACTTTAAGGGTAGACGAAATTTTATACTCACTCTTTAAAAAAGCGGTTTTTTGCGACTCATGCAGAATCAAGAATAAATAATTAGATATGTTTCAAGTTTCAAAACATTTTTTATTATTTAAAAAAATAGAATTAAGTACCACGAAAATAAAAGAGGTGTGAGTAAAAATTACTCACGTCTACCCTTCTAGGGTTAAAGAGATTTAATAGAAGGAACTGTAACTGCAATGGTCTTATCGGCCCGAAATCGAAGAAAGAAGGAAGACAAAATAGGAGAAAGCCAGTCATTCCGAGTACGAACCTTATCCTTTCAGGATAAAATCCGCCCCGGACGGGAATCGAACCCGCGGCCTAGCGCTTACAAGGCAGACGCGCTACCAACCAAGCTAACTAGGCTGGCTCAGCCGCTGTTTCTGCGCTGACTCTTTAGACTAACATTCTAATTCAATGTTGGAACACTTTAATAAATACAAAAAAAAAGTTTTGTTCTCTGTCTCTTTCTGTTGCAGTCTGTTTCAAGGTGTTCGACAAGGACAGAGATGGGGTTCTGAATGAGGAAGAGATTCGTCACATGGTACATGTACTCCTGTTTGTGAAAAAGGAGAGCCTTACCCCCGACGGACAGCGTGGTCGACTTCAAGGAGATGGCGTGCGGCGTCTCGGCCGCCTGCCGAGGACCGTTGACGGAGCGACAAAAATGTGAGTTTTTTTTTAAACCCTATAAAGGTAGACTGTTTTTTAGGTAGGTACTTTAAGGGTAGACGAAATTTTATACTCACTCTTTAAAAAAGCGGTTTTTTGCGACTCAGATGCAGAACCTAGAATAAATAATTAGATATGTTTCAAGTTTCAAAACATTTTTTATTATTTAAAAAATAGAACTAAGTACCACGAAAATAAAAGAGGTGTGAGTAAAAATTACTCACGTCTACCCTTCTAGGGTTAAAGAGATTTAATAGAAGGAACTGTAACTGCTATGGTCTTATCGAAATCGAAGAAAAAAGGAAGACAAAATAGGAGAAAGCCAGTCATTCCGAGTACGAACCTTATCCCTTCAGGATAAAATCCGCCCCGGACGGAAATCGAACCCGCGGCCTAGCGCTTACAAGGCAGACGCGCTACCAACCAAGCTAACTAGGCTGACCTTCAAGGTTCGGTTTTCTTCATTTTATTCGATTCAAGGTTTGGTTTTCTTCATTTTATTCGATTCAAGGTTTGATTCTCTTTATTCACTTCTATTCTACTTACACTATCGGTATGATCCGAAGCGAGAGAGTTGCCCACCGCTGCTGCTGATTTTCGTCCTAGCGTCAAATTCTTGAAGTTAGACGCGGAGTTGTTCTTGGTCAGAAGGGGATAGGTGTCTACACTCGACAGATCCGAAGATCCGCCACTGGTCTCCTGAAATTGGGAACAATAGACCACGTCAGTGAGACCGTTTTTACTTTCCTTAACCTATAGGAAGGAAAGTATTTTACGACAAACATGGGCTCAAAGGCCAATAGAAGTTAAACTTAATGAAAATCGTAATGTTTTAAATTGATTAAAGATTAGTGTTTTAACGCCGTTTTTATTTCGTAGCAAGGAAACAACTGCTACATTAGACTCTTGTGGTCTGTGTCGTAGCATGCCCATTCCGTAGTATGCCTCTCATCAGACGGGCGAGAAGAGACACAATACTTCCCATTTAGGTGCTGAGTCAACACGAGAACACCAGAAAGTAACCCTTGAAATATTTGCAATCGAAATACGAGTACAAATTTTTGTCGATGGTGGGACCTTCTTAAAATTCCTTTCTCTTCATGGAGATATACCTGGGTTTTCTCTCCACTCACGTAGGCTTTCCACGCCGTCCACCAGTCCATGTGAACCAGATTCCAATACTGTCCCACTATCAGACCACGACGCACTTCCCGGTCTAGCCACGCATTGACTAGTTCTCCTTCTTCTATGCGGGACGAAGGCCGTAGTCCCAGCACAATATGGCACACCTGAAGAGAAACGAACGGTGGTTTAGTCTCGATTCGTAGAAGCTCAACCCATCCTTTAGGGCTGTCCAGCCCCTACACCTAAGCCTCAGTTTGGACTTTTTGTGTATGAGTTGGTTTAGTATAAGTCAAATGCTTAAAAAAAAAAGATGCTCTGTGGCCGAGTAGGTCCCGGAATTCCCGGCGGGGTCAAAGTTTTTTCGGTTATGTGCTTAGAGTTCGGGCTGCACTCAGTAGCTACTTTAATCAATTGAGTAGCTACTTTAATCGAGTAGCGACCGACGATAACCAGTGTAAATTGATCATAAGAGTAGATGAATATTAATAGTAAAGGAAGCACTTGGTAATGCTGTGATACCCACAAAAGTTGTGAAAAAGCTCTTTGCTCTACCACAAAGATTCATGATTTGATTTTACATTAAAGGAAACATCATGTTTGTCCTTGAAAATCTCTACATCTCATTCAGTTTCTAAATTAATAAAATTTAATTTTACCTGAAAGATGAGATTGACAAAGTGGGATACGAGCGAGTGATTGGCGACGGACCAGATCAAATATTCTTCCCCCGTCAAACCCGGTGACTCTGTGGTACAATGCTTCATCAGCTCTGATACAATACTCTCCTCGTCTGAAACACATGGGATTTATCATTACTTAAGGACTTAAGCAACCAGACCCAGTTCTCTATAATCTGCACCATCTCAATGAGATTGAGAGGCACTAGGAAGATGATCCGATCTATTCCATTGGACGATAGGGACCATCTGTAGTTTTATTTTTAAAAAGTTGAATGTATTGAATTTGAATTAGATAGAGGACGTTTGAATGTATTGCCTAGTGGGTAGAGGAACCATATTCTGTTACTTGAACAACCTCTGTGATCAATTAAATGTTGTTTTGCTCGAATAGGACTGAAAAGTCCCTTTACCCCAGCAGTCTAATAGTGGTCATCAAAATCGGGACCTTCCGCATGGCAAGCAAGCGTGGTAAACTGGGCTGTTATGCATACCTAGGCAGAATGATCTCTATCGTCCAATGGAATAGATCGGATCATCTTCCTAGTGCCTCTCAATCTCATTGAGATGGCGCAGATTATGGAGAACTGGGTCAGGTTGCTTAAGTAATGATAAATCCCATGTGTTTCAGACGAGGAGAGTATTGTATCAGAGCTGATGAAGCATTGTACCACAGAGTCACCGGGTTTGACGGGGGAAGAATATTTGATCTGGTCCGTCGCCAATCACTCGCTCGTATCCCACTTTGTCAATCTCATCTTTCAGGTAAAATTAAATTTTATTAATTTAGAAACTCAATTAGATGTAGAGATTTTCAAGGACAAACATGATGTTTCCTTTAATGTAAAATCAAATCATGAATCTTTGTGGTAAAGCAAAGAGCTTTTTCACAACTTTTGTGGGTACCACAGCATTACCAAGTGCTTCCTTTACTATTAATATTCATCTACTCTTATGATCAATTTACACTGGTTATCGTCGGTCGCTACTCGATTAAAGTAGCTACTCAATTGATTAAAGTAGCTACTGAGAGTGCAGCCCGAACTCTAAGCAGATAACCGAAAAAACTTTGACCTCGCCGGGAATCCCGGGACCTACTCGGCCACAGAGCATTTTTTTTTTTTTTTAAGCATTTGACTTATACTAAACCAACTCATACACAAAAAGTCCAAACTGAGGCTTAGGTGTAGGGGCGGGACAGCCCTAAAGGATGGGTTGACCTTCTACGAATCTAGACTAAACCACCGTTCGTTTCTCTTCAGGTGTGCCATATTGTGCTGGGACTACGGCCTTCGTCCCGCATAGAAGAAGGAGAACTAGTCAATGCGTGGCTAACCAGCCTAGCTAGCTGGCAGTTTCAAAGGGTTCTCCCTGCTTTTAAAGAATAAGCACAAGTCCTCACGTGCGTCGTGGTCTGATAGTGGGACAGTATTGGAATCTGGTTCACATGGACTGGTGGACGGCGTGGAAAGCCTACGTGAGCGGAGAGAAAACCCAGGTATATCTCCATGAAGAGAAAGGAACAAAAATTTGTACTCGTATTTCGATTGCAAATATTTCAAGGGTTACTTTTCTCGTGTTGACTCAGCACTTAAATGGGAAATACTGTGTCTCTTCTCGCCCATCTGATGAGAGGCATACTACGGAATGAGCATGCTACGACACAGACCACAAGAGTCTAATGTAGCAGTTGTTTCTTGGCTACGAAATAAAAACGGCGTTAAAACACTAACCTTTAATCAATTTAAAAAATTACGATTTTCAAACTTCTATTGGCCTTTGAGCCCATGTTTGTCGTAAAATACTTTCCTTCCTATAGGTTAAGGAAAGTAAAAACGGTCTCACTGACGTGGTCTATTGTTCCCAATTTCAGGAGACCAGTGGCGGATCTTCGGATCTGTCGAGTGTAGACACCTATCCCCTTCTGACCAAGAACAACTCCGCGTCTAACTTCAAGAATTTGACGCTAGGACGAAAATCAGCAGCAGCGGTGGGCAACTCTCTCGCTTCGGATCATACCGATAGTGTAAGTAGAATAGAAGTGAATAAAGAGAATCAAACCTTGAATCGAATAAAATGAAGAAAACCAAACCTTGAATTGAATAAAATGAAGAAAACCAAACCTTGAATCGAATAAAATGAAGAAAACCGAACCTTGAAGGCAAAAACATGAGCTTTCATCTGGCGTGAACAACCTGGAATTCCGGAGTTAAGGAGCCTTACAAAGAAATATAAAGCCAGCCTAGTTAGCTTAGTTGGTAGTGCGTCTGCCTTGTAGGCGCTAGGCCGCGGGTTCGATTCCCGTCCGGCGCGGATTTTATCCTGATGTGATAATGTTCGTTCTCGGAACAGCTGGCTTTCTCCTATCCTGTCCTCCTCTCTTCGGTTTCGGAACGATAAGACCTTGCTTGGCAGGTACAGTTCCCTCTATCAAACCTCTTCACAAAAAAAACACACATTCACCAAATTGTTATTGTCTTCTCTCAAAATTCTTGAAATTAATTACATTTCGCTTCTGATTTCAGGTGATAACTAAGCGCATTCGACCCCTGGATAAACCGTCGACACATTACACGCACAACCGTACCGCCTCCTATCATAGTCTCATCTATGAACCGTTTAGGTAAGGTTCGATTCCCGGTGAAGTTTTTTTTTTTTTTTTAAGGGCATGATCTCATTTATCTCGAGGTCCCTAGATCTAGGATCGTAAAAGTTTAGCCCATCCTCAAGGGCTGTTTGCCCCTACACCTAAGCTTCGGAGTTAGCTTTTTGTGTTCAGAGTCAGATCTTGTTATAGAATATAATGATTATCTTGTTTATACTTAGACCCAGGTCTGGCAGACCATCTGAGCGTGAGTGACCGGATTTGTCCAACTTTCCTGGACTGGACTGGATGCCAGTGGTGTTCAAACGAGTCCAGTAACTGTACTACAGTTTCTACAGTCATTGACCTGCCTCGGTGGCGTAGTGGTCAAGATGCTGGCCTGGTAAACAGGAAGCAGGAAGGCGCGAGTTCGATACCAGCCAAAGCATGGAATTTTATCCTCACTTATTTGAGAAATTGGCCACATAATAGAGCCCTAAGGGTTAGGTGGTAGAGAACCTCGCCTAGTGATTATCTTCCATTAAAGAGTATTATTAACTGTCCATGTGCATTTGTGTTTCAGCGCCAGTCAGTCCCCCATGTTACCCAGGAAGCGGATATCGAAGCCAGGACCTATTGATAATTCCAGTCTCATTGTACCCACGGATAGTAAGGTGAGTGAATATCAATATCTACTAACAATCAAATTAATAATTAATTATATTGATCCAGTATGAACTTTTTCAAGTCACCTTTGAATATCAACTCCATACCCGGTGAATTAATCATGAGCATTATCCAGACATACTTAAAGGGGTTGATTAATATATGGCCTGCCACTCACGCTCAGACCGCGGTTTCACAGTTGTTGGGTTTGTCGTGTTTGGCGGAAAAAGCTTGAGACCTAATGCTAATGTCCACTTTGAGTTCATATCGTGTCCACTTTTATCCGGTTCGAATCTGTTTTTCTGCTGTCATTCGCACGCGAGTATATGAAGATACTGTGATACTTATTTATGGTGTTGTGTGTTCTATTCAAATACCTAGAACGAGAACAAATGATAATCAGATTGCGTAACAGTCATGATGCATTATGGCTACCAGTTTGTTCCAGTGTTACTCTAGGGATTTTTATCCCTTCGTAGGGATTTTCAGATCTGACTGAGATTAAAAAGGATTGAGGAATTTCAAGATTCGAACTCCTTTTTTCCTCCCCCTCTGTTGTAGCCAGTCGCTGATGTTAGGAGAAATGATTTACTAGATTTTCGAAAATGAAGTTTTCAGTCTTCTTTTGAGTTTTCCTCTGAACCAAAATGTCCTCTCTTCCTAACATATAACACCCTCCTCTTCCTCCCAATAGAACAGTTGCGCTTACGTGGATGAAGTTTCTAAGTCAAAGAGCAGAAAAAACGAGGAACAATGGAATTTCCGCTGTCGGGCCTTTGACATCAATCAGTCTGTTGAGCCTGGCTATAATCTCGATTTCAATGGGAGATTTGGATCAGTAAGATCGTGACCAAATAAAACGATAAGGTTGAGAACCACTGTCGGGCCTTTGACATCAATCAGTCTGTTGAGCCCGGCTATAATCTCGATTTATATTGGAGATTTGGATCAGTAACATAAGATCGTGACCAAATAGAACGATAAGGTTGAGAACCACTGTCGGGCCTTTGACATCAATCAGTCTGTTGTGCCTGGACATAATCTCGATTTCAATTGGATCAGTATTATGCTAAGACGGTCACGTCTTGATCCCTTGTGTTCCGCGTCCATTTTTGTTTAGGACCATTGCACTGCAATTGGATCAGTAAGATCGTGATCTGGATCTCTCACCCGACTATGATGCTGTTCGTGCAAATACTGTTGTACATTTTGTTTCTCTACTGGTTCATCTACTTGATGACCTATTTCTATTTGCTTTCCAATCGCTCGGTTCAGACATAGGGTGTGTGATTTGGTGTTTGTTTTATTTTTTCAGTGGGGGTATCTCAGGGAGGTTTTCTTGGACCTTTCCTTTTTTTAGCCGTTCTAGTATTTGTGTTTATTTATTTATTTATTTATTTTTTTCTTATTTTGAGGGCTCAGGGATATTTTTTGTCCCCTAATTTTTTTTAGCCGTTCTATCTGTTTTTTTATTATCCTTTTCTTATTTGGAAGGCGAATTTTCGGTCCCTTTTCTGCCGTTGTAGTTGTTACTTGTTAAGTGTTCTTTTTTTAGTGCTAGATACCTCAGGGAGAATTTTTTTGTCCCTTCTTCTTTTTTTCGCCGTCCCAATTATTAATCAGAGCTTAATTGAAATTGAGTTCGTTTATTCAATTGTTCTCTCGCGCGCTACTTGCTTCATTTTCGCAAGGTTGTGGGAGTGTTATGTGTTCGCTATTAGAGAAGCAATTAAGAAATTAAGTGTGCTTGTCTCGTTGCTGTGTTGCTGTGTCGGCGAGCGGTAATTGTTGCTTTTGTGTTGCGAACCATACGGAGTACGGAGAAATTTGCTATGTGAAATCCTCCCCTTGTGAATTGCATTAGTGCTACCGTGTCGCGTCGTTTTGTGATAGTGTGTGAGTAAAAAGGATTTTTCGGTCTTTTTTTTTCAAGGGTTCGTGGGGCTTAGCACACCTTTGGGACCCTTGGTCCCCACACTTAAGCCTCTAGGTGGGTTTTTGTGAGCGCATCTAACTTTCTCCTATCCTGTCCTCCTCTCTTCGATTTCGGGACGACAAGACCTCCGTTGTTACAGTCCCCTCCATGAAACCTCTTCATACTCTTCAAAAAGATTAAATATATATGAAAATATCAAAATGAGTTTTCATAGCGAATAGCCTCCTAGTGACCCAAAAAACACAACCCCTACCCAAAGTTGTGACTTTCGATAGAAATGAATAGCTCACCCCTTTAGCTTAAAAAAAAAAAAAAAGAAATGCTATGCGAACTGTGAAAAAAGCAATTTGTTGCACGCGATACCCCTAATAATCCCTACATGTCTTTGTTTGTGTGTCGATTCCTCTTCTAATAAGTAATATCCGTTGACAAACAGTACATTTGTGTTATACCGGCCATTCACGCTCAGACCGCCTGACAGACCCTCAGACGGTCTGAGTGGCGGGCATTAGGTCAGTAACTGTACTACGTAACAGCGTACTGACCTTACTACACCGGCCACTCACGCTCAGACCGCCTGACAGACCCAGGTTTGTCAGACGGTCTGAGTGGCGGGCATTAGGTCAGTAACTGGACTACGTAACAGCGTACTGACCTTACGTAATCGTAATCAAGTCATTACATCTTGTTCCTGACTAGGCAGTAGGCATTGAATCAAATTCAGTAGTCTCTAGTCTCTAAACATGGGATCAACTAGTAATGCACGCTGGACGAGACACAGCCCTGTATTGTTATCCGGGGCACAAGCTCCGGCTTTTACGGATGCGTATACCATTTGTTGACTATTTATTCGATTGAGAGAATTGTTCTGAAAAACCAATAAATGGAAACTTATAAAATAAAAAAAAATAAACTTATAAAAGAAACTTATAAAATATAAAATAAAAATAAAAAGACTAACCTGAGGCCTGATCAGGTCCGCCTGACAGGTCTACCGGATTGTGAGTGACCGGCCTTAGTTGTATTTCCCTTTCGTAAACAACCGGTTCCCTTTAGGAAACCGATATGGTGTCTGTACTAATACTAATATAATTAAACCATGAGAAAGCCAAGAGGGTGCGCCAGTGGATTCGTTTCCATTTCCGAAAGTTTCCCTAAAGGAAAATACACCTATTACTTTCAACTGTTTTACTTTCCTTATCCTATAGGAAGGAAAGTAATGTAATCGGGTCAAAATTTCGATGGTCAGTTTTTAGTCCGTCCTTCCTTTATTATTACAATAGTAATAAAAAGGTATAAGGGACGGACTATTGTATTCGCTTCGGTGTCGTCTGTGTGTGTCAGTCTGTCTGTTCCCATAGAAGTACTTATCCAAACCTAGTCGACCTATATATCAAATTAAAGGTCTTTTTACCTACATAGGTTTTGAAATTTTTCCGCCACATACGCTCAGACTGAGGTCTGTTAGACGGTTATTCGTTGACCACATTTGCCGAATTTCAATGAAATGCCCCCACGTTTAGACTGCTAGGGTAAAGGGACTTTTTATTCACATTCGAGCAGGATAAACAAGATATATTCTATTCTATTATGTATTGTGTTGACCACATTTACAAATTTTATTGAAATTCTCCACCGTTATCTTGTCGCAGATTCCATCGCTGACCGGTGAAGGAGGAAAGCTTCGGAAGAATCTAGAGCTGTCCAAAGGCCGAGAGTTCGAGCTTGTGCCCGCATCCCTATGGAAAGTTCTGCACTCGTGGTATGGTGGAGGACCCTCTCTACCCCGACAGGTATGTCCTCTCCAGAAACCTTTCTCCCTCCCATAAAATCTTTTTTGGAAACGTTTCAAAACCCTGACTGTAGGGTCTGGACAAGACGAACTATTGAGGGGTTGAGACACATTTGATTTTCAGTCGAGATTTATTGATCTTAGGATAAAGACAGGATTTAGTAACCGCCATTTTTGAGTGAGTATCACACTAGGCTTGCACGCAGGAAACCCGGGTTCGATTCCAGGCGGGGCCGAGATTTTTTTCGGCTCTGTGCTTGGAGTTCGTGGTGCACTCAGCCTCGTGAGGACAAATGAGTAGCTACTTTAATTCAGTAGCGACCAGTGGCGGTATTACGAGTGTAAAAAGATTATTGAAATATGGAAAGTGATTGCAAAGGAGGCACTTAAAAACAAGGTAATGTTCTGATATCCACAAAAGTTGTGAAAAAGCTCTGCTTTACAACAAAGAATTTGAGATTTGATTTGATTATTCTATTAATTTTTTCCGTCTCCGCAGGTTATCAAACCCCCGAACTCTGACATCCTGACCATCGAGTTCTATCCAGTGAGTTTGAATCTGTTCCGGCATGTATTTCCCGGAGGTAGCAACTCTACGGGCACGTGGTCCGGGGGAGGAAACAGTATTATCACCAGCTATGGTCCCGCCTCTGCCCTGAGTAAGTACCAGTGGACTCGTGTGGTCTGTGTCGTAGCATTTTTTATTTTTAAGAGACTTGTTTCACGGCCGTTTTTATTTCATAGCAGAAACAACAACTACTACATTAGACGCGTGTGGTCTGCGTCGTAGCATGCCCTTCCCGTAGTATGCCTTTATCAGATGGGCGAGAAGAGACAAATGGCTGGCTCAACATGAGGACACCAGGAAGTAACCAGTTTAAATATTTATTATCGAAACACGAGTTTTTTTTTTTTTTTTTTTTTTTTTAACTTGGGACCTTCTTTTTTGCAACCCTTGGCCTAACTAGTTTTTTTTTTTTTTTTTTTTTTCGAACTTGGGACCTTCATTTTGGCAACCTCTGGACTAACTGTGTTCCCTAGCAGGGGAACATTAAACACTGTGGAGACCAGAGAACCCCTAACCAATCTAGCCCGGAGTTAAAAGAGAGGTTTGCTAGAAGATCAAGCCCAAGTCCTCAATGCGATAGTTGATGGCTCATCTAAGTATGTTGGTTCAGGGCAAGTGTTATCATTACTTTCTATTACCCTATATTACTTTCATTCCCCAGTTGGAACTTCAAGCTACCCGTATGTACCCAACATAAGCATTGCTCCCAAGCGACGTATTACCAACACAGCCACTCTAAGTTGCCTAGCAACCGTGCAACAAGTGTGTGACTTTGCAGCGTCCACGTTTCATTTGAGCAGACAGGATGTGCGTCTGTGGCAGATACTCAATCAGGATGTAAGTACCTACTCCAAAAACAAAGGTAAACATTGGGTGTTAGGATTACTGAGATATTTCGAAAATCCTACAATGCTGCTGCAGTGGGCACCAAAAAATGTGACATAATAAGAAATTTATTCATCATTTGTGTAAGAAGCCTTTTTTTATGTAACGAGAGAAAGAGAACATGATAAAATAAAACCAGACATTCCGAGAGCGATCTTTATCTGTGTAGGATACAGATCGCCCCGAGCGGGAATCGAATCCGCGCTTACGAAGCGCTCTACCTTTGAAGATAACTAGGCTGGCAATATTCTTCAAACATTTTGTTTTACTGTGTTGCGAAACATGTTTCATGTTTCGCAACGGCGCACAACAAAATCTTGCACTCAGTGGGTTTCCAGGTTCTGAAATATTTTCAATTTCTTGCAGCAAGAAGATAACGTTCTACTTTTAGAGGATGAATCCTGCACGCTAGAAGACCTGGGCATTGACAACGAGAACAACAACATCCTGGTGGAAGTGAGAAACAAAGATCTGACCTGGCCTGAAGAAATCAACAAGCTCGCTACCGCACCCTCTCTCAAACAGGTAAGCTTTTGGTTACCTGTTTGAAAATTAGGTTATTTCCATGTAAATAAATAGGGCGGGTGGGTTGGAGTAATTTTGAGACACCAACTTTGATGATCTCAAATGACGTGATTATTGGTGACCAATATAAAGACTGCCTGACTGCCCCTATAGTCAATCTTAAGACTGTCTCTGTTTCAAGAAATGGAACTTTTACTTAGTACCATACCATTAAAACTTTTTAAATTG
This sequence comes from Diaphorina citri, assembly GCF_000475195.1. Lineage (NCBI taxonomy): Eukaryota > Metazoa > Arthropoda > Insecta > Hemiptera > Psyllidae > Diaphorina > Diaphorina citri. The sequence goes on from NW_007379049.1 coordinate 14,606, forward strand.
GAAATATTTCAACGGGTAACTTTTTGGTGTTCTTGTGTTAACCCAGCACCTAAATGGGAAGTATTGTGTCTCTTCTCCCTCATCTGATAAGAGGCATACTAATGTTTAATTTTTCCGCTCAGGTGGCCGCCATTTCAGTCCCGGGAGCCACAGGCCTGAACAATCTCGGCAACACGTGTTTCATGAATGCGGCCCTCCAGTGTGTTTCCAACACCCGGGCCCTGACCCAATACTTCACACATAGGACCCATCTGTACGAGTTAAACCGAACTAACCCACTGGGGATGAAGGGGCACATTGCTAAGCGGTACGGAGACCTTATGAATGAGATTTGGAGCGGAACGGCTAAGACAATCGCGCCTCTCAAACTCAGACTGACTATTGGTGAGTACGAATTAATGCCTTTGTGTTATTATATCACAACTTTGGTGCTCACTGCAGCATTGTAGAATTTTCCAAATATCTCAATAATCCAGCACCCAATGTTTACCTACTATGCTGGCACCGGTCGCTATGCGCATTTATATTACATAGCTCATTTTCTCCCGCGAGGCTGAGTAGGCCACGCAACAGCCAGTCACGAAATCAATCATTTGCATGGTACAAATTTCTTGACCCCGCCGGGAATCGAACCAGGGTTTCCCGCGTGCTAGGCGAGCGCAATGACCACTACACCATGGGAGCTGACTATTCACACCAAATTTGTTTTCTTTCCAATGTGTTGGCAGGCAAATACGCTCCCCGGTTCAACGGCTTTCAGCAACATGATGCCCAGGAGTTTCTGGCGTTCCTGCTAGACGGTCTGCATGAAGATTTGAACCGCGTTACAGATAAACCCTATGTAGAACTCAAGGATAGTGACGGTAGACCTGATGACGAGGTAGGTTTCATAGAAGGAACTCTAACAATGGAGGTCTAAAGCTGTGTCCACACACAGTCGACTCCGTCGATCGATGTCGACTGAAACCGTACACTGCCTCGACAGCATAGATTCACCTCGTCGATCGACGGCGTCTATTATAAGTGAACACAGTCCCGAAAAAGTTCGCCCCAGGCGGAAATGGAAACCGTGACCTTTTTGTATCTGGGCACTACTTTCGCATTACTTCAAGGCCAGTTATTCACTATCAGGTAGACCTGACAGGTATACCTGATCAGGTGATGACACCTGATGAGCACACACACTATCAGGTAGACCTGACACCCTGACAGGTACGGATGAAAAAGTCCGAATGTCAGATAACTGATGAGCACACACACCATCAGGTACACCTGATCAGGTCTACCTGATAGTGAGGCTTATTGGCTGTATTGTATTTGCAGGTGGCGCGGGAAGCCTGGGAGAACCACATCATCCGGAACAAGTCTGTCATCGTGGATCTGTTCCACGGGCAACTCAAGTCCAAGGTCACCTGTCTAGTCTGCAAACATGAGAGCGTCCGGTTTGATCCGTTCAACTATCTCTCCTTGCCGCTGCCCATCGAACATCACATCTATGTACATGTGGTGGTGTTGCGACTAGGTGAATAAACTTTATTTTATTTTATTTGTTTATTTGATAAGCGCACAAAATGAACTATGACGCCATCACGTATAGGAACGTATGCCGTGACGTCAAAGTTCAAGATTTACCGTTGGACTTCTTTGTATGTATTTTATTTTGTGTTCGTTGTTTTTTAACATCTTCATTTTTCTCTTGTTCCATGTAGACGGCTCCCTACCGGTCAAGTACGGACTCAAGTTGGGCAACGAAGACAAGTACGCCGCCGTCAAAGCCCAGCTGTCTAGTCTGACGGGGCTGCCCAGTCACTTGATCCGCCTGGCGGAGTTAAAAGACGGGCAGATCCGAAATGTGCCCGCGGATGAAGATAAAATCCGGACGGGGGCCTCGGGAGCGAACGTATATAGTAGTAATAGTGTGAGCGGGTCTCTTGTGTATAACAGTACGCTGTATGCGTACGAGTTGCCCGGGTATGGAGGTCCGGGCTCCGTGTGTGGGGATGAAGAGAGGTCCTCACTAGGGAGTTTCAAATCAACCGTGCAGCGAGATGCGCATAGCTTCAGCGCCATACAACGTACGGTCAAACCTAACGGAGCCCTCGGCGCTACACTGTGTAAAGGAACCACCCCGGGGGTACTGAATGGGAACGGGAGTGTCCCGTGTAAAGGTTCCGTCACCAACGGGGCCAAACCAAACGGTGTTAGTCATTGTAGGAAAAATAGTCAGAGTAGCAACAGTAGTGAGAAGTCCAATAGTCAGTCCGTGTGTGGGGAAGAGAAACATAGTCATAATGGAGAGAGATTTACGTGTACTGGTGATAGTCAATGTCAAAGCAGTCCTAATGCTACGAGTCATAGCACTTGCCATGGAGAGAAAGTTCCGTGTAATGGAGAGAAGCCGAGTTGTAACTGTATAGAAGAAGAGTCGGATGACAACTGTGATAGTGGGAACTGCAGTGCTAGTAGTAGTTCCCTCGCTGAGAGTACCGCGTCTGTCCCCTCCCCTCCGCCTAACCCTCCCCTCATCGCGTACCATAGGAAGATGCTCCGCCAAACAGCATACTTCCTGAGCGCTCACAAGTACCGCCCTATTCTATTCGGCATACCGGTGATTGTCCCGTGCTCTGACACTACAACACAGCAGGACCTCTACCAGGCGGTGTGGCTACAGGTCGCCCGCCTGGTAACGCCTCTCCCGCCCCTAGAGACAAGCCCCCCGAACCACGCCATGGACTGCGATGACAGCCTGGGCTATGAGTATCCGTTTGTACTGAAGGCGATCACACCGGACGGCATGCAATGTTCCCTCTGTTCCTGGACCAAGTTCTGTCTCGGGTGTAAACTAGCGTGTGATGATACCGAGTTCAACTATAGCAGCACCACACATCTTGCTATTGACTGGGACCCGACGGCATTGCATCTCAGATACCAATCCTCCCTGGAGAAGGTATTTGAAGAACATGAGACGTGCATCGCCAGCAAGCGAGAGCAGACGGAACCGATCAACCTGGCCTACTGTCTGGAGTCCTTCACCAAGGAGGAACATCAGCTTAATTTGGTTCCGGCCTTTAGTTTGCTTCTTACGAGCTCACCGTTATTTTCAATATCCTATCCCTGTGTATTGGATTGCTTAATCCAAGTGTTCAAAGTCAACCAATCAGATTGCTTAATTTGGTCCCGGCCTTTAGTTTGCTTCTTACGAGCTCACCGTTATTTTCAATATCCTATCCCTGTGTATTCTATTTGTTTTATAGTTGCTAGTGCATTTTATGTTCTTGTATCATGTCATTATACATTTTCGTTGTTATTAGGTGTAGTATTAAATTAATAGGCGAGATTTGTTCATCTATTCACTTGTGCGTTAAGTTACGTGCGTGTAAAGGTACAAGTACACTGAGGCAACATGCAGTCATGCTTCAAAACCATTTCAATCGGCGCGGTGCGACATGATTCAACATGCAACATGCTTATAAGATCTTGCATTTGATTGATATGGTCTTTGAGCATGCTGCATGTTGCCTTGAAGCATGCTTCACTGCAGCACGCTTCATGATATTGATTGCCTCATGGTGGATTTCACCAATGACTCAATCAGAGATTGCACTAATGGGAGAATTTTTAATGATCCAAAAAGGAGTTTTTAATGGTCCATAAAGGAGTTTTTAGTGATCCTAAAAGGAGGAGTTTTTAAAAACTCCTGTTTGGATCATTAAAAACTCCTTTTTGGATCATTGAAAATTCTCCCATTAGCGAAATCTCTGATTAAGTCATTAGTGAAATCCATCATCAGTGTAATATTACCTTGAAAGGATAATAATTAAATTAGGTATTTATGCCCTGACATATTGCAAGAGATCAAGTTTAAACTCGGAACTTTATCCCCGTGCATATTGTTATTATCTCCAATTTATTACTCTTGCTTTCGTGAAATCAGAAATGGTCGCAACCACAATCCGAATTTAACCTTGGTTTTACGGCCGGGACCACAAAGTGAGTTTAAACTCAGTTTAAATTTAACTCTCGATTAAGCAATCGGTTGGTTAAAAAAAAAAAAAAAAAAAAAAAAAAAAAAAAAAATTTTAAGCCAGTCTACCTTGTAAGGCGCTAGATCGCGGACGTTAGCCTCCAAGGTAACTAGGTTGACTTACTAAAAACTTCATTAGTTGTACAGTGACCAGTGACGTTAAATCCATTTAAAAAGCCAATAAAATTCCAGCCAAGTAGGGCTGGGGCTTTTTTCATCACCAAAAATTCACCTGATGTCATCCCCTCTGCTCTCAAGGTACGTCGTCTCCCTCGGACACGGTCTACACAGACTGGGGTACGGGGCTAGAGGACGCCGATGATTCGGACCTCTACTTCTCACCAGATCGCGGTAATGTCGTGTTCGCCAGCGCCTTCGATGGGTGGGGCTTCACCATCGACGATTTCGCCCGACTCTATTCGGCCAAACTCGGGATTCGCGAAGACATCTTGCGCAAGACCCTGTGGGGGGATTACTATCTGAACGCGAAGGCGAAGCGAATCCTCAAGGGGGCCCAGGAGAAAGCGAAGGCGCCCCTGTTTGTCGAGTTTGTCCTCAAGAATGTGGTCACCTTGTATGAGACGGTGGCCGTGCGGAAGGTAATATAATTGGTATCATTATAATTATAGTCTGTCCAGATGGATATGAGAGCAAGGACAAGGAGTCATCGACCCAAAATGAAGGAACCTTTCAGAATGCGAGAATTCCTTGCATTGTTGCATTTTTTTTTTTTTTTTTTTTTTTTTTTTTTTTTAAAATAGAAATAATAGACTGAATATTAAACAAATTTTCTTTAACCACGATCGAATAAACTACGGACTAAAAAATTCCCGGAGGGACGGGCCCAGCTTGTTGCTTTCAGCTCTAATCGGTTTGAATTCGTCACTTCCCTCTTCTGCTGTAAACAATTTGTTGTTATGAAACAGTTAAACCCATAAAATACACGAAACCTTGTTTAGACTGCTGAAGTAAAGGGACTTTTAATTCTCATTCGAGCAGTATAAACAAGGTATATTCTATTCTTTTCCACTTATCTTCACTTCCCTCTACGTGCTCGATGCTCTCCGCTTCACTCTGTTTTTAACCTTATAAAAAATAAAAACTTACCTAATACTTCAGAGCTGACTTGTATATTACAGGTGTACATGGCAGCCATTAGCCTCTGCGGTTGAATCTGGAACGCTTTCCTACAGCCTTCCTTGATAGTGGCCATGATCTGACCTGACAGAGGCCCGTAAAATGTGCTGCGAATAATAATAATAATAATAATAAAACTATGAATGGGCGTGAACAACCTGGTATTCCAGTGTTAAAACGCATACTAACGTTCTTACTTACTTTTGGTTGGTTGAGCTGGTGTCGTTCCTCGTCCATTCCAGGAGTTTGAACCCAACCCCCATCATAGGCTCTTCACACAATGGCCCCGCCAGGGTAGCCAATGGAAACCCGTTGGTAACACTATTCTTACTTACTTCTGATTAGCCAATTGAATCCCATTAGTAACACTATACTTACTTCTGATTGGTCAAGCTGTCATTTCTCATCCATTCAAGTAGTTTGAACCCGACCCCGATCATAGGCTCTTCACACAATGGCCCCGCCAGGGTAGCCAATTGAAACCCGTTGGTAACACTGTTTTTACTTACTTCTGATTGGTCAAGCTGTCACTTCTCATCCATTCAAGTAGTTTGAATCCGACCCCCATCATAGGCTCTTCACACAACGGCCCCGCCAGGGTAGCCAATTGAAACCCGTTGATAACACTGTTGAAGTGTTCTAGCCGCTCGTCCTTGCTGGGAGTACTCCGGTTCGGACCCCCATCATAGGCTCTTCACACAATGGCCCCGCCAGGGTAGCCAATTGAAACCCGTTGATAACACTGTTGAAGTGTTCTAGCCGCTCGTCCTTGCTGGGAGTACTCCGGTTCGAATCCGGCCATAGGCAATAGTCTAGGTCTGGAGAGAAAAGGGATAGGGATTATTTGTTAGGTTTATATTAGACATCCTATGTATTAACATTATTCTTACCGTTTCTATTATTACTGGATACTAGGTATTTGTGTTTTTCTACTCCGACTCGAGTTTCGCCTATCTTATAGGCATCTTCATGGGAAACTGACTATTGGGTTGTTGTTGTTGTTGTTGCTGATAGTGACAATGGGGGTGGGGGTACTGTCACCTGATCATAAATCAGCAATAACTTTGGACTTTAGTTTCCCATGAAGATGCCTATAAGATAGGCGAAACTCGAGTCGGAGTAGAAAAACACAAATACCTAGTATCCAGTAATAATAGAAACGGGGAGAATCCTGCCACTATAAATAAAGCCTTGAAAAAAAAATAAATAGATTTTTTACCTAACATATTGCCCGCCGGAACTTGGTCCAGTTCACACAATTCTCTTCCCATGAGCAAATAGATCTGATTCAGTGTAACCCTAGTCACGTGGCAGCCTGATTTGAGATCCTTGAGTGTTTTGCCGTCCAGATTTAGGTCTTCTCCTGCAGCCAGCTTGTCTAGAACTAGACTGGGATCGTGTTTGGGTCCCAGCACGTACACTGTGTCTCCTAAAATCAAAGTTAATAATAATAGACTCTTGAGTCGAAGGCAACCACTAGGCGAGGTTAACGCCTTGGGCGTTCTCTACCATCTAACCCTTATAGTTCAATTATTACGTGGTCAAATTCTCAAATAAATGAGGATAAAATTCCATGCCTCGGCTGGAATTGAACCCACGCCCTCCTGTTTACCAGGCGAGCGCCTTGACCACTGCACCACCGAGGCAGGGAGGCAGGTTCTAATAGATCATTAGTTCAGTATAGATCTCAAACGGATTCCTCATCGGGCCCACATTAAACAGGGATTAAACCAGCCTGAATTCCCCTTGCTAAAGAAATAGCAAAGGTTGAGTGCGAAGGGCATTCGTAAAATTTGTAGCCAAAACAAAATGTCAAGACGCTCGCCTGGTAAACAGGAGGGCGTGGGTTCGATCTCAGCCGAAGCATGGAATTTTATCCTCATTCATTTGAGATTTTGACCACATAATAATGGAGCTCTAAGGGTTAGGTGGTAGAGAACGCCTCCGGCGTTAACCTCGCCTAGTGGTTACCTTCCACAGGCGAAGAAAAAGAAGACGTTCAGATCAATTCCCGGGCCCAAATTCAATGAGAACATTTCCTTTATTTGTTGAGCATTTTCGCCAAGCTTGATAAAATCAATCAACCAGATTGATTATTCCAAGAGTTAAACTTAAACCGAGAGCTATTATTACGAATACCTTTCTTGAGAGTACCACTGTAAACTCTGGCAAAAGCTATGAAGGCATCTTCGGGCTCAGCTGGGGTGTCCGGTTTGTCCTCCTCGGCTGTTTGGTCCGAAGTCCTGGGTTCGATGCTCTTGTCAGTCGGTGTAGCGGATGAGGTGTCAGATTCTTGGTTGGTAGCAGATTCTATAAGGGTAATAAATATTTGCAAGTTAGGTGAGGTAAGGTAGGTAATTATTTTTTAGTTGTTATACCAATTCTCTCACAAGCACACTAAACATTAATAATAGTTTTTCACATACCCTGTGCCCTGGCTGCCAATCTCGACTTGGCCATCTCCCGTCTCGCCGTCATTTCTTCCCGGGTCAACGGCCGCTGTCTATTCTCCGGCAGGTGCTTTCTTTCCACGGGAAACATCTTGGATATAAACACCACCAGAGGTCGCTCCCCGTCAGAGCGGCACTCTAGGAACGCTGTCTTCAGGTGTTTGCTGTCCGGAGGGAGCTTGCCGTACGGAACGTGCGAGGTGGATAGCAGTTTTTCCACCTAAATAGGAGAAAAGTGTTTATTAAAATGGGACTGAGAGTCCCAATTGCCCCATTTTAATGGGACACCCATGGTATCCTATTATAAAAAAAATATAGGTACCTTGTTCTGCTCGAATGAGACTAAGTAGTTCCCTATTCCCCAGCGATCTAAACAAGGTCAAGAATAGAAGGGAATATACCTTGTTTATCCTGTTGGAATGAGACTAGTCCCTTTACTCCCGCAGTCTTAAAAAGGTTTTATGTATTTGGTACAGAATAGGTGTAAAATTGTAAATATAAGAACAATTTTATAATAAAAACCTTGCTTAAATTCAAAAATAAATAAGAGAGAAGTGTTTGTTAAAGTGGGATAAAGTGTCCCAATTGTGGACAGTCCCTGGGACACCCAAGGTATCCTATTCTAAATGTACCCCATAGATTTTATCCTAAACAGATTAGGTTCATTCCCGGAACGGCTGGCTTTCTCCTATACTGACCTCCTCTCATCGGTTTCGGGACGATAAGACCTCCGTTGTTACAGTTCCCTCTATCAAACCTATCAGTAATAAAAGTAGGTACCTTGTTGTTGTTGTTGTTGTAGCGGCTTTAGCTTTCGCCGAGTGGTGATGGCAGATTAAAGAGAAGATATCTTTTTGTATCTGCCATACACCGGGGTGATGGTCTCTAGCCATGTTTAATAGGCTCGTCCTGAACCGCAGTCAACCATCGTGAAGACTTGTGCTTATTCTTTAAAAGCAGAGAGAACCCCTTGAAGAACTGCCAGCTAGCTAGGCTGGTTGGGGTTTGCTGTTCTCCTCCCTGTTTGTCCCACAGCCAGACGCTAATCTACTCTCTGTTTAACGTCCCCTAGCCAGACTAAGAAATAAAAGTCGATACCTTCTCCGAGGACAGTTGGTTGGGTGCAGGACAATGGGCGCAAATCATCTGAAGCACAGCGTTGGATAGAGGCAGCCACTGGGACATGACGGCTTGAATTTGAACACGGGGGTCCGTGTGTCTCAAATCTCGTAAGGTCAACTTCACACCCAAACTATCCACTATCTTGCCCAGCTTCTCCTTGTCCTTTATGCGAAAAAAAAGGGGGGGGAATAGAATAAGTTAAAAATATAAAACACAATATCACACTAGGCTTGCACGCAGGAGGTCCGGGTTCGATTCCCGGCGGGGCCGATGTTTTTTCGGCTTGGAGTTCAGGGTGCACTCAGCCTCGTGAGGACAATTGAGTAGCTACTTTAATAGAGTAGCGACCAGTGGCGGCATTACCAGTGTAAAAAGATTATTGAAATATGGAAATTGATTGCAAAGGAGGCACTTAG
>NW_007379049.1:23832-70713 GCF_000475195.1 Diaphorina citri
TTTTTTTAATGTAAATGTAACTTTATTTAATGTTTATCAATATTCTACAATATTGTGAAACACAAGTCAAACACAAAAGACAAAGAACATTAAAGAACACTTAAGACTAGAATAAAATGGGATATAAGACTTACCTACCTATTTAAGGTAAAGGTCTATTTTTATAAACTCTCTCTTTTAAAAAGCAGAAGTAGCTTCGATCTGTTACCTTTTTTTCAAGAGGTTGAATCACTGTGCAATGTGGGAGGAAGCACTGTGCAATGTACCTTCCTCTTTTAAAGATTTTCCTATGTTGCATCTTTGAGATGTTTGGCAACGTAGGCTACTTTCTTGGTGACTCATTGCTCTCATATCCATCTGGATTGACTATAGTAATTTAATTAGTATTACCTTTTTTTAAGCCATTATTTTTAAATCTTCCAAAACTTGCTCTCTATAGATCGTAATAGAAGTTTTTCCCAATCCTCGATACACGACAGAGACACTTTTGATCTACACTCTAAAAAGGACTTCTCTACAAAATGATTATTTTTTCCTTTCAGTTTTATAAATCAATCAATCAAATCTCATATTCTTTGTTGTAAAGCAGAGCTTTTTCACAACTTTAGTGGATATCACAACATTACTAAGTGCCTCCTTTGCAATCAATTTCCATATTTCAATAATCTGGTACCTACTTTTATTACTGATAGGTTTGATAGAGGGAACTGTAACAACGGAGGTCTTATCGTCCCGAAACCGATGAGAGGAGGTCAGTATAGGAGAAAGCCAGCCGTTCCGGGAATGAACCTAATCTGTTTAGGATAAAATCTATGGGGTACATTTAGAATAGGATACCTTGGGTGTCCCAGGGACTGTCCACAATTGGGACACTTTATCCCACTTTAACAAACACTTCTCTCTTATTTATTTTTGAATTTAAGCAAGGTTTTTATTATAAAATTGTTCTTATATTTACAATTTTACACCTATTCTGTACCAAATACATAAAACCTTTTTAAGACTGCGGGAGTAAAGGGACTAGTCTCATTCCAACAGGATAAACAAGGTATATTCCCTTCTATTCTTGACCTTGTTTAGATCGCTGGGGAATAGGGAACTACTTAGTCTCATTCGAGCAGAACAAGGTACCTATATTTTTTTTATAATAGGATTGTTATTAGGGAAGATAGTGTGTGATAGTGTATTAGGGAAGATAGTGTGTGTGTTGAAATAGACATAACGGTAGTGCTCTGCCCCACCAAGTCTAGAAAGTTTGACTGCGCTACTAGAGATAAGTGCTAGGTTACAGGTTTGATCCCCACCTACCTGGGGAGCAAACTTGATCCTAAATATATAAGATTTTGTTCTCAGCTGCCTTTCTCCAATATTGTTACGAGTATGGCCACATAGTTCCCTCTATCAAATCAACAAAAAATAGACAGGATATTTTATTAAGAAAGTAAAAAAAAAGGATTTTTTTTTACATAAAATGTCTAAAATCCATTCCCCCCCCACCTAGGTTGCCACTGAAGTTTAACAAAGTTGTTTAACAATCATAACGTTGTTTAACAGCCACTGAAGTTTAACAAAGTTGTTTAACAATCATAACGTTGTTTAACAGCCATTGTAGTTTAGCAATCACAACGTTGCCACATAAGTTTATCAATGTTGTGCATGGTTAGTTCGTTAGTATCCGAACGGGTAACCATCAGTCTGGGAAATCACCTGCTGCTGATTTTCCCGGGCACACAGGTTTTTTTCTGTTTCTTTTCTTTTTTATTTCCCTGGGACCGGAAAAAAGTACCTTTCTTTGTAACTGTCATTATGTTCTGTCTTATTGAAAAATAAAGTTAATTATTATTTATTAAAAAAAAAATCTCCAGGGGTTTTTTTTTCCTCAGTTGATTGTAAAACAAATTCCTTCTACTTCAGGTACATGGACAGTAGGAAAGACGAGCAGGAGCGAGGTATCACTATGAAGTCCTCATCAATCTCGCTGTACTACAAGGATAACAAAGACACGCCGGAAGAATATCTGATCAATCTAATTGACTCACCGGGGCATGTCGACTTCAGTTCGGAAGTGTCCACAGCAGTCCGACTGTGTGATGGGACAATCATTGTGGTAGATTGTGTCGAGGGGATATGTGCACAGACTCAGGTAATTGTGAGAGAGAATAGATTTTTTTACCCTGTTTATCCTGCCTAAATAGGACTGAAAAATCCTTTTATCCCAGCAGTCTTAACAAGCAAAACAAACAACCAACCAAACCACCTTTTTTTATGTCACTTGTGGGACTCAAAACCCAGTCCCCTTAAATTAGGACCTTTGACTAGATTTTTTTTTCATGATGTGTTAAAAGTTAAAATATGTTGTTCGCACCATACAAATTTTGGGCGGTAAATTTTATTGATTTTTTTTTCTATCAGGTGGCCCTCAAGCAAGCATGGCTGGAGAAGATTCAGCCTATTTTAGTGCTCAACAAAATTGACCGTCTTATTCTCGAAATGAAACTCTCACCCCTGGACATCTATGTTCATCTATCCCAGCTACTGGAACAAGTGAACGCTGTCATGGGAGAACTATTTGCCTCACAAGTCATGGACGAGACGGCTGTCAAAACGACGGCACAAGACAACGAGACAAAACAGACTTCTAGTAAGTGCTTTTTTTCCATCAATAACTAATTTTATCCTTCTCATTGTAAATTTAATAATAATATAATTTTAAAAAAGTTTCACAAAGAGAACTGTAACAACAGAGGACTTGGGTATCAACCCTATACCGAAGAGAACGAACCTAATATTTTTCAGGTAAAGTACGGGTTACTTTCTGGTGTTCCCGTGTTGACCCAGCACCTAAATGGGAAGTATTGTGTCTCTTCTCGCCCATCTGATGAGAGGCATACGTCCACACACAGTCAGTCGACTCCGTCGATCGATGTCGACTGAAACCGTACACTGCCTCGACAACATAGATTCACCTCGTCGATCGAAGGCGTCTATTATAAGGGAACACAGTCCCGAAAAAGTTCGCCCCGGGCGGAAATCGAAACCGTGACCTTTTTGTATCTGGGCACTACTTTCGCATTACTTTAAGGCCAGCTATTCACTATCAGGTAGACCTGACAGGTATACCTGATCAGGTGATGACACCTGATGAGCACACACACTACCTCAGTCGAATTGTGCCCGGGAAATTAAAAAAAAAATCAAGTGACGATGTTTTTTGTTTATTTTTCTTCTTTTTTTTTTAAATTTACCCACCCTGGGGGTGGATAAATACCCGGGTAAATACCCAATTTTTATTTACCCACCCAGTGGGTATTTACCCACGACCCATCACTAGGTATACCTGATCAGGTGATGACACCTGATGAGCACACACACTATCAGGTAGACCTGACAGGTACGGATGAAAAAGTCGGAATGTCAGATAACTGATGAGCACAAACACCATCAAGTATACCTGACACCTGATCAGGTCTACCTGATAGTGAGGCTTATTGGCTGTATTGTATTTGCAGGTGGCGCGGGAAGCCTGGGAGAACCACATCATCTACAAATTAGCGAAATATTCCGGGGGGATTTTATAGTTTTTTTGTACTATAAATTTATTGGGAAAAGATGGCGAGGGATCTTTTGGTGGATTTCATTTTCTCACGGGAATAAATCACTTATAAAAGTACATATTTCATTATTATTTTAGTAGCGAGTTATTATGTTTATTGTATTTTAATATTATTATATTTACTTTTTTGTTACCATTTGGTTTAAACTTGTTTTTGAAGTCTATTTTTAATTTTAAAGTTTTATTTTGTACGGTTCGTTTGAATCAAACTTGAGCGGATAGAAAAAAATGAAGTGAAGTGTTAAGCCTTTCCCCCTTTAAAAAAAAATCCGACTATCACGTTTTTAATTCCAAGCCCCTTTGGGCAATTGATTTAAAGGCCATTGCTATCTGTGTCGATTTGGGTCGAAATTCGGACAAAATGCTTTGTTTGTTATTAATAAAATGGAATAAAGACAAGGCGGTGACTAGAAGAACTGAAAGTTCCATTCCACTACTTGTTTTCTTTATTAATAATAACTGAAGCATTGTACATTTTAACCTCCGGATGTACGACCTCACATTAATGTGTTTGTTAACCTCTTATGAGATTTTAATCTTGGGAAAAGAGAACATCTTTTTACCCCCCGAGGCCACAAACTGAGTTTAAACTCCATTTAAGTTTTTTTTTTTTTTTTTTTTTTTTTTTTTTTTTTTTTTAGGGTTTTGAAAGGGGGAACTTGAACTTTTAGGGTCATTTCAGATCCGAAATGTGCCCGCGGATGAAGATAAAATCCGGACGGGGGCCTCGGGAGCGAACGTATATAGTAGTAATAGTGTGAGCGGGTCTCTTGTGTATAACAGTACGCTGTATGCGTACGAGTTGCCCGGGTATGGAGGTCCGGGCTCCGTGTGTGGGGATGAAGAGAGGTCCTCACTAGGGAGTTTCAAATCAACCGTGCAGCGAGATGCGCATAGCTTCAGCGCCATACAACGTACGGTCAAACCTAACGGAGCCCTCGGCGCTACACTGTGTAAAGGAACCACCCCGGGGGTACTGAATGGGAACGGGAGTGTCCCGTGTAAAGGTTCCGTCACCAACGGGGCCAAACCAAACGGTGTTAGTCATTGTAGGAAAAATAGTCAGAGTAGCAACAGTAGTGAGAAGTCCAATAGTCAGTCCGTGTGTGGGGAAGAGAAACATAGTCATAATGGAGAGAGATTTACGTGTACTGGTGATAGTCAATGTCAAAGCAGTCCTAATGCTACGAGTCATAGCACTTGCCATGGAGAGAAAGTTCCGTGTAATGGAGAGAAGCCGAGTTGTAACTGTATAGAAGAAGAGTCGGATGACAACTGTGATAGTGGGAACTGCAGTGCTAGTAGTAGTTCCCTCGCCGAGAGTACCGCGTCTGTCCCCTCCCCTCCGCCTAACCCTCCCCTCATCGCGTACCATAGGAAGATGCTCCGCCAAACAGCATACTTCCTGAGCGCTCACAAGTACCGCCCTATTCTATTCGGCATACCGGTGATTGTCCCGTGCTCTGACACTACAACACAGCAGGACCTCTACCAGGCGGTGTGGCTACAGGTCGCCCGCCTGGTAACGCCTCTCCCGCCCCTAGAGACAAGCCCCCCGAACCACGCCATGGACTGCGATGACAGCCTGGGCTATGAGTATCCGTTTGTACTGAAGGCGATCACACCGGACGGCATGCAATGTTCCCTCTGTTCCTGGACCAAGTTCTGTCTCGGGTGTAAACTAGCATGTGATGATACCGAGTTCAACTATAGCAGCACCACACATCTTGCTATTGACTGGGACCCGACGGCGTTGCATCTCAGATACCAATCCTCCCTGGAGAAGGTATTTGAAGAGCATGAGACGTGCATCGCCAGCAAGCGAGAGCAGACGGAACCGATCAACCTGGCCTACTGTCTGGAGTCCTTCACCAAGGAGGAACATCTGGGTGAGAACGAGAAATACTACTGTCCAAAGTGTAAAACCCATCAGCTAGCCAGTAAGAAGCTGGAGATCTATCGTCTCCCCCCTGTCCTTATCGTTCTGAGAAATACTACTGTCCAAAGTGTAAAACCCATCAGCTAGCCAGTAAGAAGCTGGAGATCTATCGGCTCCCCCCTGTCCTTATCGTTCATTTGAAACGGTTCCAGTTTATACAAAACAAGTGGATGAAGTGTCAGAAGGTCGTCAACTTCCCGCATGAAGATTTTGATCCGACCAGCTACCTGGCGTCTGTCCCCAAGACGAATATCTTGCGACACAGACGATTGAGTGAGCGCTGTGAGGATACTAGAGGAAGCACCTATGATGTGAACGCCAACGAGCGGGCACCGGTGAAGCGAAACATGTCACCGGACACAACCTTTTCTAACGTTTCCAACAGGAGATACGCTGAGTCCGCGCAACGGGAAGTTGACACATTCCATACAGTCCTATCCAACAGCAAACATAGTTCAAACGCCTTGCCAAGTTCAAAGAGCAATACAAGTATAGGAGGGTCTCATAGTCACATTAATAGCACGGGAGTATCTCAAGGTCAGATCAATAGCACGGGAGTGTCTCAAGGTCACAGCACGGGCGTATCTCAAGGTCACAATACAGGAGTATCTCAAGGTCACCTCAACAGGACGGCAGGGCCTCAAGGTCACGCTAGCGCGGGCGAGTTTCCCGGTCCCGCGGACTCAGATCCGCTCCCGCAGGATCTCCATCAGCACCGGTTGACGCGCGGCCACGACCCGTTCGATCTCAAATACTCCCTGTACGCGATCGTGTGCCACTCGGGCATCCTCGGGGGCGGCCACTACGTTTCGTACGCCCTGAACCCAAACGGGAAATGGTACGCGTACAACGACTCCTCCTGTCGCCAAGTTTCCTCCGGGGAGATGGACACTTCGTGTGCGTATATGTTGTTCTATGAGCGGAAGGATTTGGACCTGGGCGCGTATCTGCCGGATGTGAGCGAGCGGGAAATGACGGACACGAAGGAGATTGATGAGGACTACGATGAGAATGAGATGAAGAAGGTGTGCGCTGTCATGTGATAAAGCAACGCCATCCCCAAACGATAGACCAGGGGACGGGTGACTGACCTTTGAGCAATCTGTACCCTATATCACCAAAGCATGGGAATGGGTACTTGTTCAGAAGTCACTTCAATGGAAAACTGCTACAATCCCAAAAACGAGCTTTCTTTTTCATTGTCATGGCTTCTGAATAATTACCGTTGAATTGTACAGAATAGCTGTTATCCCGTGAACGTTTAAGAGCAAATGAATTTTCGGAGCGGATTTCCATTTTTGCTTGAGTCATAGCCGGGACCGCAATCTGACGCTATCTGAATTTAAGCTTGGTTTAATTTTAACTCTCGAATCAAGCAATCTGACTGGCCTAACAATTTGAAATCGACCAATCAGATTGCTTTCAATCCAATAGTTAAATAACCAAGATTAACGGATTTCCATTTTTGCTCGAGTCATAGCCGGGACCGCAATCTGACGCTATCTGAATTTAAGCTTGGTTTAATTTTACCTCTCGAATCAAGCAATCTGACTGGCCTAACAATTTGAAATCGACCAATCAGATTGCTTTCAATCCAATAGTTAAATAACCAAGATTAAACTAATTGTAGGCCCGGGCATGACAAAAACATTTCTTCAGGGGTTTTGTTGTTGAGTCCGGTCTTTCTTTTTTGTTGCAAAATTTGTTGACAATTTCACAAGTTATTAATTTTATTCATATATTTAGTACGCTTTGTTTTTTAGTTCGTGTAAGTAGCTAACGGGAAAGATCATTTTGAAAGGGAAACGAGATAACGAGATCATTTTGAAAGGGAAAGACTCGCTATAAAAGCTAATTTGTGTCATAAATTTTATTGTAAATGTAAATGCAGTTTCTTTGTGTTATTATGTCACAACTTTGGTGCTCACTGCAGCATTGTAGGATTTTTCCACCGAGATCTCCACCCTTTCCCTACACGACGCTCTTCGGCCAGTCAAGGAATCGATCATTTGCATGATACAAATTTCTTGACCCGGCCGGGAATCGAACCCGGGTCTCCCGCGTGCAAGGCGAGCGCAGTGACCAATGTATGTAGTACCTACCATGCTGGCACCGGTCGCTATGTGCATTTATATGTCATAGCTACTCATTTTCCTCACGAGGCTGAGTGGGCCAGAAGTCACGTCAATGGAAAACTGCTGCAATCACAAAAACGAGCTTTCTTTTTCATTGTCATGGCTTCTGAATAATTACCGTTGAATTGTACAGAATAGCTGTTATCCCGTGAACGTTTAATTAATTTGTGTCATAAATTCATATTATTCTAGATTGGTATTTTTGGCGTTCACAGAACACCTGCTTGAATTGTTTTGCATAAATATTGGTAAATCGAAAGCATTCCTATATTTTGTTGACGCTTTTTTTTTTCGGTTGTTGAAGTTTTTAGGTTTTTTTTTATGTTGGGGAAATTAATTTATTTTGTTTATTTATTTAAGTGTTTTATTTGTCCATTTAAGTTTGACCCTCGGATTAAGCAATCTGATTGACTGATTTCAAACAGGGCCCGTCCCTCCGGGAATTTTTTAGCCCGTAGTTTATTCGATCGTGGTTAAAAAAAATCAGTACCTATGTACCTACCTAATTTGTTTAATATTCAGTTTATTATTATTATTGATTTAATTTCATGTAATGATTTAAAATCAAGATTAGAGCACGTTCTCCCTTTATTCCTTTTAATGTTTTCTAATAACTACCAATATAATGTTTATGTCACCCATACATTTATTCGCCTTGCTCGGCGTAGTTTAACATAGGTGACGCTAAAACCGGTCTTAAATTATCGGCTGAAGTGTTATCTAAAACTTTCTCGCTTTGAGTTCATAGGTCGTCGCGACAAATTTCAAGATCAGAGCTCATTTGTGGAAATGTGAAAAATCCCCCAAAAACCAGTTTTTTTTTTTTGTTTTTTTGTTTTATTGTTTTCTGGACAAAATTTGCATCACCACTTTCGTGTTCCTTCTATGGGGTCAGACAGACAGACGGACGACACCGAAGCGAATACAATAGCCCGTCCCTTATACCTTTTTTTATTACTATCGTAATAATAAAGGAAGGACGGGCTAGAAATTAGCCAATCAGATTGCTTGTTATACTTAAACGGAGTTTAAACGCACTTTGTGGCCCTGGACATAAGAGATTGTAATCTTAGGGGGCAACCTTTTCTAACGTTTCCAACAGGAGATACGCTGAGTCCGCGCAACGGGAAGTCGACACATTCCATACAGTCCTATCCAACAGCAAACATAGTTCAAACGCCTTGCCAAGTTCAAAGAGCAATACAAGTATAGAAGGGTCTCATAGTCACATCAATAGCACGGGAGTGTCTCAAGGTCACAGCACGGGCGTATCTCAAGGTCACAATACGGGAGTATCTCAAGGTCACAGTACGGTAGTATCTCAAGGTCACCTCAACAGGACGGCAGGGCCTCAAGGTCACGCTAGCGCGGGCGAGTTTCCCGGTCCCGCGGACTCAGATCCGATCTTAGGGGGTTTTATTTTTCGCTCACATGGCTGGGGCCACAGAGTTTAATTAAACTCGAACTACTGGATGAAGCAATCTGATTGGGTAATTAGTTCAAAGCCAACCAATCGGATTGCTTAATCCAAGTGTTCAAAGTAAACCAATCAGATAGCTTAATTTGGTTCCGGCCTTTAGTTTGCTTCTTACGAGCTCACCGTTATTTTCAATATCCTATCCCTGTGTATTTGCTTCATCCAAGTGTTCAAAGTCAACCAGTCAGATTGCTTAATCCAAGTGTTCAAAGTCAACCAATCAGATTGCTTAATCCAAGTGTTCAAAGTCAACCAATCAGATTGCTTAATCCAAGTGTTCAAAGTCAACCAATCAGATTGCTTAATCCAAGTGTTCAAAGTCAACCAATCAGATTGCTTAATCCAAGTGTTCAAAGTCAACCAATCAGATTGCTTAATCCAAGTGTTCAAAGTCAACCAATCAGATTGCTTAATCCAAGTGTTCAAAGTCAACCAATCAGATTGCTTAATCCAAGTGTTCAAAGTCAACCAATCAGATTGCTTAATCCAAGTGTTCAAAGTCAACCAATCAGATTGCTTAATCCAAGTGTTCAAAGTCAACCAATCAGATTGCTTAATCCAAGTGTTCAAAGTCAACCAATCAGATTGCTTAATCCAAGTGTTCAAAGTCAACCAATCAGATTGCTTAATCCAAGTGTTCAAAGTCAACCAATCAGATTGCTTAATCCAAGTGTTCAAAGTCAACCAATCAGATTGCTTAATCCAAGTGTTCAAAGTCAACCAATCAGATTGCTTAATCCAAGTGTTCAAAGTCAACCAATCAGATTGCTTAATCCAAGTGTTCAAAGTCAACCAATCAGATTGCTTAATCCAAGTGTTCAAAGTCAACCAATCAGATTGCTTAATCCAAGTGTTCAAAGTCAACCAATCAGATTGCTTAATCCAAGTGTTCAAAGTCAACCAATCAGATTGCTTAATCCAAGTGTTCAAAGTCAACCAATCAGATTGCTTAATCCAAGTGTTCAAAGTCAACCAATCAGATTGCTTAATCCAAGTGTTCAAAGTCAACCAATCAGATTGCTTAATCCAAGTCGGAATAATCAATGTGATTGGTTGATTTTATCAAGCTTGGCGAAAATGCTCAACAAATAAAGGAAATGTTCTCATTGAATTTGGGCCCGGGAATTGATCTGAACGTCTTATTTTTTTTCATGGTTGGTTACGTCCCACGCATTGTTGCCAAGCGTAGCGCGCATTTCTAAATTTGAATCTCATTATTTTTCCCGCGCATACTTTGGGGACGAATTTCTTAGAGAAGAAATACTTTTTTTAAAAAAAAATTCTTTTTGGATTATTTATTATTTTTGACGATCTTTACGAAAAAAAAAAAAAATACATTTGGACAGTTATATTTTTCATGAGAATCACCAATTGTCCTACATCAAACTTAACTAAATTGTTGGTTTTCTACACGTTTTGTTGAAGTTCTCTTTTCATGCTACCTGACCTTACTACCCCAGAAAGTTGTTCATTTAGGTATGCTACCTAACCGTATTATTCCCTTCTTGTTGTTGCTCACATCATGTTTTGTGAAAGTTTTTTTTTTTACCTATGCTACCTAGGTAAATTTGTAAAAAAAAACGCTATTCTCAGAAAGTTGCTCATTTGTGAATATGTTCTCTTTGCATACTGAGGATGAAGATACCTATGTACATATCGTTATTTTCCTAAGTTCCTATCTCAGAGACAGGGAACATAGAGTGTGTTTTAATCGTAGAATTTCTGAGCCATACTATCCTACATCTGAAAAATACCGCGGGTAATACTTGTAAATCCCGCAAAATCCCACGCGGAATTGGTCACATCCCGCGTGAGATCCCGCGGGATTCAAAAAATACCATAATAACATCATTGGGTAAGTTTTGGTAAGTTCCGATCATTTCCGAGTGAAAAATTAAATAATAACATCATTGGGTAAGTGTAGGTAAGTTCTGATCTTTTCCGAGTGAAATACATCAATTTTAAAACTATCACCTTATCAAAATCGTTTTTCATATTTTTATTTATTATTATTATTATTTTTATTTTTTCAACTATAGAATTATGAAAAAAGTAACTATGGCTAAATAGCAGAGTAATCTATTGCAAGTTTGCACGTAGGAGATGTGGGTTCGATTCTCGGCGTCGAAAAAAATAATCTCGGTTGGTGGGTGCGGAATTAATTCGTGGAACAGGCCCCTCCTAAAAAATCGGCGCGACGGCAACAAAACATGAATGTTGTAAACGGATCTTACGCGACCTTGAATTTACAATGGCGCGATAAGCGTGGCAAATTTGAATTTGATAACTCGTGATAAACAAAAAGGAAACATTAAGAATTAATTCTCATATTACAAACCATTGAGTTTGCGTGCTTATATTACCAGTAAAATAACAGCACGAAAAGCTGACATCATCATCATCATCAGACAGCACAGACTGCAAGGAAATAGGAAAAGGAAATGAAAAAGTTCAAGTGATTTTTTTTTATTAAAAATCTCTAGATTTAATTAAGACAGCACAGACTGCAAGGAAATAGGAAAAGGAAATGAAAAAGTTCAAGTGATTTTTTTTTATTAAAAATCTCTAGATTTAATTAAATTGCACTAATTTTCCTTTAGAAAAATAACTCCCTTGTTCTTGATCTTGAGAACTGTATACTCTGTCTGTGAGACAGACAAGACAGACAGTTCTTGAGTGAGACAATCTTGCTATCTGTTGAACCCTCATTCCAACATCTTCAGCTAATAGGTAGCTATTGTAACTTGTACAGTAAGTAACTATAAGTATAAGTAGTTACCTATAGATTGACTTTTAATCACACTGGTAATTATGCAGAAGTCACGTCCATGGAAAAGAAAAGTTCCTTTTTGTATTTAACCTAACCCTTTAATAACACTAATCACTTTAATAACACTAATGTACCTTGTTTATTCTACCAGCATAGGACCAAAAAGTCCCTTTATTCTTACAGTCTTAACAAGGTCTTTTTTAAATCTAAACAGGTCTTGTTCTTTTTAAAAATATTATTTGTGATCTATTACCAATCAAGGTTTGTTCTCCAAACAGCTGGCTTCATCCTATCCTGTCTAGGCTGTCTTCCTTCTTTTTTTGATTTTGGGATGATAAGACCTTAGCAGTTCTCTCTATCAAACATAAAAAAACACCTCAATATAAGTTATTATTTTCCAGAAATTGATTCTATTCAAAATTCTACTACAAATTAATCATGTCAATGAAACATGTCAGTATTGATCAGCTGAAGGCTCTACAGTACAACACAAACAATATTCGAAACATATGTATTCTAGCACATGTGGATCATGGGAAAACAACTCTTGCCGATTGTCTGATTGCAAGTAATGGGATTATTTCATCGAAAATGGCTGGTAAACTAAGGTAAGCCTAGTAAGCTTAGTTGGTAATGTGTCTGCCTTGTAAGTGCTAGGCCACGGGTTTGATTCCCACCTGGGGTGGATTTTACGTTCTCGTTCTTGGAATGGCTGGCTTTCTCCTATCCTGTCTTCCTTATCTCTTCGATTTTGGGACAATAAGACCTTAGCAATTATAGTTTCCTCTGTCAAACCTCTTAAAAAAAAAAAAAAAAAAAAAAAAAAAAAAAAAAAAAAAATATTTTTTTTATAATAGGATACCATGGGTGTCCCATTAAAATGGGGCAATTGGGACTCTCAGTCCCATTTTAATAAACACTTTTCTCCTAGGTTACCATATATCGGGAGCCTATACGTATACCCCGTATCTTGATTTATTTGTGGCGAAACCTTCACAATTTTTGTGGATATCACAATTCACTCTGGTAATAATGGTGGCATTACCAGCACCCCGTATTCCAAGCCCCGAGCCGAAAAAAACTTCGACTCTGCTGGGAATCGAACCCGGGATCTGCAAGCCTAGTGTGATACCCACTAAGACAAAGTACAATAAACTTCTAGCTCAATCTTCCTCGTGTTTTTTTTTTTTTTTCGAAATGGGCAAAGTTTGTGTCGACTGAGGATTACATTTAGCTCAGGTCCATGATACTATTTTATTATTATTTATTCATTGTATTTTCTCAGTTGATACAAACTTACTCTCTTTTCTTTTCGCTCAAGTCTCACATTATTTCAAGCTTTTTTTTTTCTTCAAAATACTCATATGGTCTGTGTCGTAGCATGTCCATCATGTATGTCTATACCTCCATTCTATCTCACAGGCATAGGAGGTCTGGAAGATCACGTGCTCAAGAGTGCAACGTTGTCAAGTGTCCTGGTGTGTCCCTCGTTCTCGGAACTGCACCTGATGGCAACACCGATATTACGCGTAGCGTTAGAACCGGTTCATCCGGGTGATTTGGCAACACTGGTGCGAGGACTGCGGTTACTGAATCAGGCTGATGCTTGTGTGGAGGTCATACTACAGGTGGGTACCGGGTTCGATTCCCGTGAGTATATCGATATTGATTGATTGATATACCTTGTTTAATTAAGTTACAAACAAAATCATATCAATAAAGAGGTGCTCTATTAAACTGTTGGTATAATAAAACAACTTCTAAGCTGGCAGCACTACTTATACTTATATATTGATATTGATTGATTGATATACCTTGTTTATACTGCCAGAATGACACTGAAAAGTCCCTTTACTCCCGCAGTCTAACCAAGGTCTCATATATTTTGACATAATTTTATGGGGAACACATATTACAAATAGAGTAAATGAACCCTGATTAATTACAAAATAGGGAAAATAATAATGATTATAAAAGTACTGAAAAGAGAAAGAAATAATAATAGTGATCATACAAAAAGGGAATAGAACCAAAATAACAGTAAAAGTAGAAGGTATTGCCCAAAACAACTTTTCTTTTTTAAATAAATACCCTTGCTTGAAGTTATGTATTGTATTGTTGATTATTCGCAGGAGAGCGGAGAGCATGTTTTGGTGACAGCTGGAGAGGTACATTTACAGCGATGTCTTGACGACTTACGTGAGAGGTAAGTCGATAAATCGCCCCGGGCGGAAATCGAACCCACATTTCCAAGGCAGGCGAGCTACCCTCCAAGCTACTAGGCTGGCGTCGAACACCTTCAGAGACGAACAAAAAGCAGAATTCAAACGTGCTACACATTAGTACATTCCAAGCTAGTATGCCTTCATGTCATGTCATTTTTTTTGTCCTTCATGTCATGTCATTTTTTTTTTTTTTTAAGTTTGATAGAGGAAACTGTAACTGGTAAGATCTTATCGTCCCGAAGTAGGACAGGATAGGAGAAAGTCAGCCGTTCCAAGAACGAACCTCATCTGATTAGTTTAAAGTTCTCCCCGGGCGGGAATCGAACCCGCGGCCTAGCGCTTCTAAGGCAGGCGAGCTACAAACTAACTAAAGGCCCGTTCCCACTTGTGAGTTTCAACCGATTTTTTCCGAATGTTCTGTAGGCAATGAAATAAAAATGAAAGTGTTCCCACTACACACGACACGATTTTTCCCCCCCGAACGACACAAAATGTTCTTGTAGGCAATGTAATTTAAATGAGAGTGTTCCCACTACACACGACACAATTTTTCCCCCCGAACGACACAAAATGTTCTTGTAGGCAATGTAATTTAAATGAGAGTGTTCCCACTTACGCACGACACGATTTTTTTTCCAAACGACAAGTGGGAACAGGCCTTAAGCTGGCTTCTTAAAGTTTTCCGGGTGTTGTTTTCAGGTACGCCAAAGTAGAAATCTCGGTGTCGGAGCCAATTGTACCATTCCGGGAAACTGTGATACCTCCGCCACTGGTGGATATGACCAATGAATCCATAGTTCCTACACAGAATGAGAAAAAGGTAAGTGTTTTATTATTATTTTCTGGCTGGAGGACTCTAAGCAGGCAGTATACCAGCCTGAATTTCCGTTGCTAAAGAATTAGCACAGGTCGAGTGCGAAGGGCATCCAAGTTTAAAAATTTTGCAGCCAAAACCAAATGTCAGCCCTGAGCAGTCACCTTAGCTAGGGCTGATTGAGAGGCTGACGAAAAACACCAACCCCACCTGTACACGGGAATAGACGACGAAGAAGAAATCGAAGAAAGAAGAAGTTAAATTCCATACTTTGGCAGTCAGCATTATAAATTCCTTTTATTTCGCAGGATGACAACTCTTCGGAAAGTCAACAATGGGTGATCGTACACACACAAGACCACAGTTATCAGTTCAAAATACAAGCCATACCTCTGCCCGATAAGATAACCCAAGTGTTGGACAACAATCTAGCCGTGTTCAAAGCTTTCCATAGAGACACTAGGACAAGGAAAATTACAGGTAAAACCACCCACTGCTGTGGCCGAGTGGAAAACAGCACTGACTCTCAACCAAGAGATATTGGGTTCGAATCCTGGCCGAGGTACATTTTTACTTTTTTTCTCTCTATCTCAAGCACCTACATTTTAGTGATTCATTGAACTACGTAGGAATGGAAAATTCGTTTTCCATAGAAGAAAGATTAAAAATTATTATGACGAACGAACTGTTATAAATGTAAATTTTGAAATTTTCTTTCAGATCTAGAGAGCTCCGTCAAAAATCTCTCGTTAGCAAACGACTCGAATAAGTCCAGTGATCACTCTAGCAATAACCTTCAAGACTCTAGTACTGCCAATCCTTCTAGTGACAAAGCTCAAGATTCCACTAAACTCGAAGATCATATAAACAATGCCAATAATATCAGAGACAGTATACAAGACTCCACAAACAAAGATAATATACAAAGTTCCACTAAAATCAAAGATAATATACAAGGTTCCACTGCAAACAAAGATCATTTACAAGATTCCACTGAAAGCGAAGATCATATAAACGACTCCAGCAACAAAGACAATACACACGATGCCAGTTTAATCAAAGATATGCTTAGGATACGAAATGAACTCAGGCTCATACTGAGGGAAAATCCAGCAGAGAGTTTAAATGAAGAGGACTTGGATCGCATTGTTAGTTTTGGACCGAGATATTGCGGCCCCAACGTACTTATCAACTGTATACCTGGTAAGTTATTTGCTGTGTAAATTGAAACGTAACTTGGAAAAAAAAAAAAAAAACTAACCAAAACGAAATGTCATCTCAAAGCAATCACCCTAGAGACACGGGAAAATGCAAAGAAAAAGGAGAAAATCTAACCAAAACGAAATGTCATCTCAAAGCAATCACCCTAGAGACACGGGAAAATGCAAAGAAAAAGGAGAAAATTATTAGAAATAATTTCGGTAGCTAATCGGAAAAAGGCGAGGAAGAAGAAGAAGACGACTCCTTGTAAACAAGGAGCACAAGGAGCTCTCTCCTTGGATTCAGTTTTAAGACAAATTGTTTAGACTGCGGGAGTAAAGGGACTTTCCAGTCTCATTCTGGCAGGATAAACAAGGGTGTCCCATTGTCTCAATAAGAACGCAAGATTTGAAAGGGTCATAACTTTGTTATGCGTCGTTTTATCATTTGTCTGATTATTGTTCCATACATAATTTCAGAATGTTTACTTCTCAAATCATCTAAGAAGTCTATTTTTTTTTCCATGGAGAACCATGCTTTATTAAACAATCAAATCTTGCGTTCTTATTGGGACACCCTTTATATTCTGTTCTTAAATAACTCAACCAACTCATCCCTATCCCTTTAAATGTAAATGCAGTTTCTTTGTGTTATTATGTCACAACTTTGGTGCTCACTGCAGCATTGTAGGATTTTTCCAATATCTCAATAATCCTAAAATCCAGTGTTTACCTACCATGCTGGCACCGGTCGCTATGCGCATTATATTACATAGCTACTCATTTTCCTCACGAGGCTGAGTGGGCCCCGCAACAGCCAGTCACGGTATCAATCATTTGCATGATACAAATTTCTTGACCCCGCCGGGAATCGAACCCGGGTCTCCCGCGTGCAAGGCGAGCGCAGTGACCACTACGCCATGGGAGCTGACGTAAGTAGAATTAGCGGTCGCTGCATTTAGGGTTAGACCACCTTGAAATTTATTTCTTTCATACAGTCCGGCGTAGCGAACGGTTGTATTACGAGTAGTTTCGACGATTTATTTTTATGATCTGAAATCTGACTTTC
The DNA here is from genome assembly GCF_000475195.1 of Diaphorina citri. Classification (NCBI taxonomy): domain Eukaryota; kingdom Metazoa; phylum Arthropoda; class Insecta; order Hemiptera; family Psyllidae; genus Diaphorina; species Diaphorina citri. The sequence continues at coordinate 41,074 of NW_007379049.1, forward strand.
GCATTTTTTGTGTGTTTTCCACTTTCAGTATAGTAAAAATTCCCTATCTGAACAGGAGAAGCGAGAACGAAGAACCATGGAGCGGAAACTGTCCGAGATGGAGGTAGAACTCAAGGTAAAATACTGATATGATCCCACGGGATTAAATACAAAGATACGCCATGATCCCACAGAAATAAAATCGAGAGGAGATAGGCCATAAACCCCTGGGATTAAATACATTGTAGATATACCAAGCAAGAACGAGGGAATTTAGAGTTAGAGGGAAAAGATGACCATGGAAATATCATTTGGTAATCTCCTTGGTGAAATCAAAAGTGGGTCCGATAATACCTTATAATAAAATATACCTTTACATACACATTTACCGATTTACACAAAGCGATCAATATTTAGATACATAATATTGGGTATAAGAGATGGTTCCTTCGATGTTGTCCTCTAGAGCTTAATGAATCAGAATGTTACGACACATACCACACAAGTCTAATGTAGCAGTGGTTTCATTGTCATGGAAACGGTCCTGAAACACTTCTGTCAATACACAACCTATGATGGGGGTCGGGTTCAAACTACTAGAATGGACGAGAAATGACAGCTTGACCAATCAGAAGTAAGTAAGAATAGTGTTACCGACGGGTTTCAATTGGCTACCCTGGCGGGGCCATTGTGTGAAGAGCCTATGATGGGGGTTGGGTTCAAACTACTTGAATGGACGAGAAATGACAGCTTGACCAATCAGAAGTAAGTAAGAATAGTGTTACCGACGGGTTTCAATTGGCTACCCTGGCGGGGCCATTGTGTGAAGAGCCTATGATGGGGGTTGGGTTCAAACTACTTGAATGGACGAGAAATGACAGCTTGACCAATCAGAAGTAAGTATAGTGTTACCAATGGGATTCAATTGGCTAATCAGAAGTACGTAAGAATAGTGTTACCAATGGGTTTCCATTGGCTACCCTGGCGGGGCCATTGTGTGAAGAGCCTATGATGGGGGTTGGGTTCAAACTACTTGAATGGACGAGAAATGACAGCTTGACCAATCAGAAGTAAGTATAGTGTTACCAATGGGATTCAATTGGCTAATCAGAAGTAAGTAAGAATAGGGATAGGGTTACCAACGACACCAGCTCAACCAACCAAAAGTAAGTAAGAACGTTAGTATGCGTTTTAACACTGGAATACCAGGTTGTTCACGCCCATTCATAGTTTTTTTTTCTTTTTTTTTATTTTTTTATTATTTAATTATTTTTTTAATGGGTTTTAACACTGGAATACCATGTTGTTCACGCCCATTCATAGTTTTTTTTTCTTTTTTTTTTATTTTTTTTAATGCGTTTTAACATTGGAATACCAGGTTGTTCACGCCCATTCATAGTATTATTATTATTATTATTATTATTATTATGAAACCGGTCCCGATAACGATGGCGCCGCAGGCGAATTTTTGAAAATTTTGTTCCGATGACGATTGCGTTATCTTGGATGATTTCTGGGGCCATTTCAGTTTCCAAAAGCGAACCGGTTCCGTTTCCGAAAGTTTCCCGAAATGAAAATACATTCACCTTAACTAGAGGAACTAGGGACCTATTCAATACGTTTACTGTCCATATTATTCTATAAAACCGGTTTCCCGAAAGTTTCCCGAAATGAAAATACATTCACCTTAACTAGAGGAACTAGGGACCTATTCAATACGTTTACTGTCCATATTATTCTATTATGTACAATTTTCTGAACAGTAAGTAGAAATCTACTTAAAGGGTTACTTTGTACATCGAAAAAAAATCATCAAATATCAAATCATCATCGTCACTATTTTACAGTGAAAGTAATAACAGTGCTTATTTATACAGCTTGAATGAATGACGAAATCCAATTATTTAAGCAGATAGGTCTACTATTATTGAGGGGAAAAAACTCGAAAAACTGATGATGAAATTCCGTGCCTCGGACGGGATTTGAACCCGTGACCTCCTACCAGGCCCACATTCTTTAAAGAAACTGTGCACTTTACATTTCGCACTTCACAAAAGATATAAAATATTACAAGAAAGAGCAAGCAGATAGGTCTACTATTATTGAGGGAAAAAAACTCGAAAAACTGATGATGAAATTCCGTGCCTCGGACGGGATTTGAACCCGCGACCTCCTACCAGGCCCACATTCTTTAAAGAAACTGTGCACTTTACATTTCGCACTTCACAAAAGATATAAAATATTACAAGAAAGAGAAAAAGTTTGAGAGCGGGTACGTTTTATCGTCCCGAAATTGAAGAGAGAACGAGAATAGGATAGGAGAAAGCCAGCCGTTCCGAGAACGAATTGATCCTGCGACCTTGTACCTACAAGAATGGCTAGCTACCTGCCAATCTAACAAGGCTGGGTAGAAAAGCCTTTCAACACTTTGCATAACCAAAAACCATACAATTAGCTGTTGTGACGTCAATATTTTGCGAAACGAGGAGTGTAATGTTGTTTTCCAGGAACGCAGCCTTAAGTCTTCCCTAGTAGATATTCAACTAGGCACCACTATTGCACGTTGAGAACTTGTCCCTGTGAGTGGACAAAAGATTCCTGGTTTTGTAGCGAGGACATCATTTCTGTCACCTTGTGCCAGGGGAACTCTGGCTCGGGGAGATAGTCGTAGTAGGAACCTGGGGAACAAATAGAAAGCAAACCAAAATTTAAGATCTCCTTATAAAGGCGACACTAGCGCTACCTAGTGACGCTTTCGTGGCAAAATCTTATAGCCTGACGTCACATTTGCTCTTTTTCATTTGCACAGTGACAAAAATTGAATTTCCGACCATTTAAAGTTACTTTTTGGAGGCCCACATTATGATACATATAGGAATAGTGGGTTCAGTTTCAGTATCAAAAATTCAGTTCTTGTTCATCCGGCACACTTGTTGGAGTTGACTTTAGCTCATAACCATACCTGTCGCTTACCTTTAGTACAAGTGTGGCCCACATACACATGGAAGTTGGAAATCCCTATCCTATCATAAGGAAGGTAATCTCCTATTTTACAAAATTTTCGAGGGTCATTTTTTTGCCAGAACACGTTTTGAGGTCCCTAGAGCCTTGTTATATTCTTAAGAACAACAGAATATGTTACATTTCAAGAAAAGGAACAATGATCATTTTATTGGAGCAAGATACAAGACTGGGATTTTATTATTTATTATTGTTATATTCTTAAGAACAACAGAATATGTTACATTTCAAGAAAAGGAACAATGATCATTTTATTGGAGCAAGATACAAGACTGGGAAATCAGAAAGTCACATTCAGAATATGAGCTGGCCAAAACCAACCCAAATGTATACTACAATTATTATTATTTTTTTTTTTTATAAGGTTAAAAACAGAGTGAAGCGGAGAGCATTGAGCACGTAGAGGGAAGTGAAGATAAGTGGAAAAGAATAGAATATACCTTGTTTATCTTGCTCGAATGAGACTAAAAAGTCCCTTTACTCCAGCAGTCTAAACAAGGTTTCGTGTATTTTATGGGTTTAACTGTTTAATAACAACAAATTGTTTACAGCAGAAGAGGGAAGTGACAAATTCAAACCGCATAGACCTGAAAGCAACAAGCTGGGTCCGTCCCTCTGGGAATTTTTTAGTCCGTAGTTTATTCGATCGTGGTTAAAGAAAATTTGTTTAATATTCAGTTTATTATTTCTACGCTGGGAATTTAGCTTTACTAAGAATGGAGATAGGCATGGATAACGGAAATGATGTCCGTTTGGTCTGGAAACTTCACCCATAAAATACACTAGACCCTTGCTTAGACTACCCATGTCGAAGATACCGTGTCCCGAGAATGGCCGGACCGGGGTGCTTACCTTGCCCTGAGGATCCGTGGTAAGTTCGGTCGTATGAAAATCGTCAGAGTTGATACTGGCAGAACATGGCTCCCTATATCTCGATGGACAAGCACACAACGGCTGCGTATAGTTAAGCCGCACGTACACCGCGTTGCATACCTGGAAACAAAATGGAAGGCGTTTTATTGTATAAATACTGGTGAAACATGGATCCCAGTTTAAGTTAAACTTTTAAAGTTAAGTTAAACTTAAACTGAGTGGAAAAACTTAAACTGAGTGGAACAACCCTGGGATTATGCAATCTGATTGGTTAATTTCAGAAATTAAAAAAAAAAGTCATTCAGATTGCTTATCCAAGAGTTAAACTTGAACCGATTTTAAATTCAATTTGTGGCGCGGACCGCATAGTAAATGTTTGTCACAAATGTATTTCCCATTTCTCACTATAAGTGCTCCTAGAATCTGGATTGAATTTTTCTCGAAACGCCATTTTGTGACAACATCAGTAAACTGGTCCTTTGGCTTACCTGCTGTACGTGGAAACTTCCACCCCGACTGAAAAATGGTCGTAATGGCAACATAGAATTAATAACATTAGAAGAAAAAATCAGGTAAGTACTGAGATTTTTCAATTTGAAAAAATAGTTACCAATGTTTATTTCACTAAAAAAATAGAATATTTTCTACATAATTTCAAAATAAATTAAATACTTTCCAGTTACGTAATATACGTTAGGTATTAAAATTGTCCGCACTCCTCTACAAAGTAAAGGGTGTATTTTCTTCTCGGGAAACTTTTGAAACCGGTCGAAACAGAAAAAGTTTGAGAGCGGGTACGTCTTATCGTCCCGAAATTGAAGAGAGAACGAGAATAGGTTAGGAGAAAGCCAGCCGTTCCGAGAACGAACCTTATCTGTTTAGGATAAAGTGCGCCTCGGGCGGGAATTGATCCTGCGACCTTGTACCTACAAGAATGGCTAGCTACCTGCCAATCTAACAAGGCTGCGTAGAAAAGCCTTTCAACACTTTGCATAACCAATAACCATACAATTAGCTGTTGTGACGTCAATATTTTGCGAAACGTGAAGTGTAATGTTGCTTTCCAGGAACGCAGCCTTAAGTCTTCCCTAGTAGATATTCAACTAGGCACCACTATTGCACGTTGAGAACTTGTCCCTGTGAGTGGACAAAAGATTCCTGGTTTTGTAGCGAGGACATCATTTCTGTCACCTTGTGCCAGGGGAACTCTGGCTCGGGGAGATAGTCGTAGTAGGAACCTGGGGAACAAATAGAAAGCAAACCAAAATTTAAGATCTCCTTCTAAAGGCGAGGGTCAATTCCCGCCCGGGCGGATTTTATGCTGAACGGATATCGTTCATTATCCGAACGGCTTTCTTTCTCCTATCCTGTCTTTCTTCGCTTTCGGGACGATATGACCTTAGCAGTTACAGTTCCCTCTATCATAGCCTAGGGTAGTGTGTCAGCCTTGGAAGCGCTAGGTCGCGGGCTCGATTCCCGCCCGGGGCGGATTTTATCCTAAACACCTAAACGGATGAGGTTCGTTCTTGGAACGACTACTCCTGTCTTCCTTCTCTGTTCGCTTTCGGGACGATAAGACCTTAACAGTTACAGTTCCCGCTATCAAACCTCTAAAAAAAGCACATTATTATTTATTCATATTTAAATGATATGATTTTTTTATTAGATGACTCGGAAATTCGCATTGTGAATATTTGTGATAGAATGCCTCGTTCATTCTCCCATGATGTAGCGGCATGTTAAGGTCGCAAGCTCAATTCCCGCCCGGGCGGATTTTATGCTGAACACCTAAACGGATGAGGTTCGTTCTCGGAACGACTACTCCTGTCTTCCTTCTCTCTTGGCTTTCGGGACGATATGACCTTAGCAGTTACAGTTCCCTCTATCATAGCCTAGGTTAGTGCGTCAGCCTTGGAAGCGCTAGGTCGCGGGCTCGATTCCCGCCCGGGGCGGATTTTATCCTAAACACCTACGGATGAGGTTCGTTCTCGGAACGACTACTCCTGTCTTCCTTCTCTGTTTGCTTTCGGGACGATAAGACCTTAGCAGTTACAGTTCCCGCTATCAAACCTCTAAAAAAAGCACATTATTATTTATTCATATTTAAATGATATGATTTTTTTTATTAGATGACTCGGAAATTCGCATTGTGAATATTTGTGATAGAATGCCTCGTTCATTCTCCCATGATGTAGCGGCATGTTAGCGGATTAAAATATGATATTACAAATCACATACATCTGAAAATATTAAAGTAGGTAACCGAAATGTGATATAGGAACCTATGTTTTACATTGTAGGTATGGACGTACGGTTTTGAAAATACATGCCAATAGGTATGTATTGGATTTTGTATTAATGTATTAAATATACCTATGTATTATGTATTAAATGTATATAACATATGTAGCGGGCATCACTTCTTATTGATAGAAGTCTACAGTATGCCCCAGAGGTTCGTAGTTATGATTACCCTTCTTTTGGCCGTAAATTTTTAGAGGTAAAATTTTCCCAGTATTTCATTGAAGAAACACCCTGGAATGGAAATAGTCTTTATAAAACCCACATTCCATTGTCAATTTTATTGTATAGGTAATATACCTATGGATATATATTAGGCAATTTAGGTATATTACCTAAATTGCCGTGAAAGTCCTTCCCCCTTCCATTTCACAATTCACATCCATTTAATCCCAATTCCCATTCCAAATACCATTTCTAACTACAACTACAATGTAGCAATGTACTAAACACCATTTACCATTTCCAATTACAATGTACGAAATACCATTTCTAACGAGTTTTCAATTTCGTAACACTTTTCCTTCGGCAGATTTTCATTTTCTTAATTAAATCTAATCAAATTGAATTTAACACGTCCCCCAATGACAATTGATTAGTCTATATTTCTTCCAGTCTATCTCTATCATTTTTTATCAATCCAGCATGGATTGGATATCTTCAAGTGAAATGGAAAACAATCCTCGAATATCTTTCTCTCTCTTGCAAATATCATTTGTGTGGAATTCGAGAGAATCACAATTATTATTAAAATCTGACCAGTATACAGGGTTTCTCAATAGTTGGGTCCAATACTTTCAAAGCCATAAACGAACCTAAGCCATTTCAAGAACGAACCTTATCTGTTCAGGATGAAGATTGCCCCAGGCGGAAACCTGCGGCCTAGGGGGTCTAGAGCTGCAGTCCAGAGAAAATTATATCTTTATTCTTTTCGTCCCGAAAGCGAAAAGAGACAGTATAGTAGAAAGCCGTCCGTTCCGAGAACAATCCTTATCTGTTTATGATGAAGTTTGTCCCGGGCGGGAATTGCACCCGCGACCTAGCGCTTACGCTTACCAGGTGGAGGTGCTGCCCTACAAGCTAACTAGGCTGGCTAAAATTAGAATAAAAACATTTCGAAAAGAAACATTCTTAATCCTAATTTCTAATCCAAATCTCGAGTCACCCTGTATATTCGGGCTCGCTCCAATAATCACAGGCACATTCCCATTCTATTAGAAAGACGGAATCGAATAGAGATTACCATTCTAATTCTAGTCAACAGTCATAATACTAGGGGATAAGACATTGGTGGTACTGTGCCGTAGGTTAAGTCTTCTTTACGTACATGAGTGGCCCCCCCCCCCCGTACAAGGATAAAACTACCGTCTTTACAAGGGAAACGTACGGCTGATACGGCATACAAACGTACAGATTACAAAAACGGAGATCTCAACTCTGAAACTCTCTAGTTAAGTAACTCTCGTGCGTATAAATTATTTATTTATATTTAATTAGATCTTTATTGGTTACAGTTCAAGACTTTTAATAGGTAATTGGATCTTTATTGATCACAGTTACAAACTTTGTAAAACTTTATTTTGTAACTATCAAAGTGCCAACCTTGTGAGCTTGAAGTGGAGGGTAGGGCATCTGCCTTGTAAGCGCTAGACCGTAGGTTTGATTCCCGCCCGGGGTGAACTTTATCGTAAACAGAAAGGTTCGTTCTCAGAACGGTTGGGTTTCTTCCATCCTGTCCTCAGTATCCTTCTTCTCTCTTCGATTTTGGGGCGCTAAGATCTCCATTGTTACCATTTGATGATAAATGCTTGTCACACATGTCGTTCCCCTATCAAAATATATATCTTGATAACTTTCATGACTTTACTGGGACTCAAACCACCAAGTTCCAGATCCGAATTCCACCCTGGTAACCACAACATAGTAAAGGTTTGTCCACACATAATCGACCGGCCGTCGTTCGATGTCGACTGAACCGTCCACACTGCCTCGACAACATGGATTTACATCGATGTCGATCGACGCCCGGTGTGGACACACCTTAACGCTATAGCTCAAATGAATCCTGCTTCACAATCGTGAAACTATTGCCCCTGTTTGTTATTTCAAAGTATCAAAGTGCCAACCTTGTGAGCTTGGAGTGGAGGGTAGGGCATCTGCCTTGTAAGCGCTAATAGACCGTAGGTTTGATTCCCGCCCGGGGTGAACTTTATCGTAAACAGTAAGGTTCGTTCTCAAAACGGTTGGGTTTCTTCTATCCTGTCCTCAGTATCCTTCTTCTCTCTTCGATTTTGGGGCGCTAAGATCTCCATTGTTACCATTTGATGATGAATGCTTGTCACACATGTCGTTCCCCTATCAAAATATATCTTGATAACTTTCATGACTTTACTGGGACTCGAACCACCAAGTTCTAGATCCGAATTGCACCCTGGTAACCACAATATAGTAAAGGTTTGTCCACACAATCGACCGGCCGTCGTTCGATGTCGACTGAACCGTCCACACTGCCTCGACAACATGGATTTATATCGATGTCGATCGACGGATCGACGCCCGGTGTGGACACACCTTAACGCTATAGCTCAAATGAATCCTGCTTCACAATCGTGAAACTATTGCCCCTGTTTGTTATCTTGAAACTTGCAACTTTTGTACTCGCTCGCTGAATCGAACCCGCGACCTTAAAGGTTACAAGACCCCGCACCAGGTGACTTCTGAAGTAGTTTTTTTTAGTAATGTTGGCTATGAATATCTTCAACCCATAGTTTTTACTGTTTTATCCAGTGCCTTTTAATCCTCGCTGCTTATTTATAGGTGCATAGGAAAGAGGCAGTGGTGTGCCTTGAGGTTTTCAAAAGGGAAAGCTATATAACTCCATATCTAGTATTATCCAGTATGCTGATCTGTTGGTGGTCTTTGGGTTAAGCTTGTACGAATCTACATATACACAAAAAGCCCACTCTGAGTCTTGGGTGTAGGGGTAAACAGCCCCAAAAGATGTGTTAAGCATGGTGGTCTTAAGCTGTGTCTATGTTGTCGAGGTAGGGTTTCAGTCGACGTCAATCGATCTACTGCGTCGAGTTTGTCTGGATACACCTTTAGAATCCTAGGTGAATATTCCCTATTCATGGATTTGTCTTCCATAATCCCTAAATCCCATCCCTATCCCTAAACACCAAATAATCCCTAAATCACTCACTATTTTTGGCAAAGGGTAAAAAAAGGGGTGAGAAAAACGTAAAACCCCGTAGGGAGGGAGGGAAGCGGTGATTGCCTAGCTTCCTTGGATGACGCCCACTGGTGTATGTCCTTTCCCCGCAGACTCCGCCCCACGAGGGCCCCCCGGACATTTAGGGGCACCCTGTCAAATTTGAAGTACCCTAACCCTGTCCCACTGTCCCATCGAATCAGGTAGACCCCCCCCAGGCGATACCTCGTGGGGACAACCCCGAGAGTATACTAAGCGTTCGAAAAGTCTTTGAACCCCTGAATATTTTTTGATAATCTTAAAGATGAGAATCTGAAATTTGGGTTAGTGTTCTATCTTTTGAAATCGCATTTTTTGAGAGCCTGGGGCTAACGCTCTCTATACGCCACTGGAAAGAGGCGATCTTATCGCGGTCCATTTGACCTCTAATCCATGATCCTTTCTTTATTTGTGCGTGATTTATGAGGAATTCTTTGAAATTCTATTCTATTCGCACAGCGATTGCAGAGTCGACATAGCTTTCTGAAAGTGTAACATGGAGCAAATGAGCTTAAAGAGAAATTACAGGCAGGTGTCCCAAGAAATAACTGGAAGAATTTGATTCGACCACTATACTACCTGCCTCGGTACTTACGCTTACGAGTACTTACTTTCCGTGTCTGTGAGATCTGCCTCGGTCGCGTACCTAGTGGTTAAGATGCTTGCCTGTCAAAAGGGTACGGATTCCCTAGCGAGCAGGCAATGGAAGTCTGTCCCTAATTATTTGATAATTTGACCACATAAAAGACTTCATAACAAAGTTCTAAAGGTTGAGAAGAATGAAGACAATACCTTCTTCTAAGACACAGGAAAGAGACTACAAATAGGTAGTCTCTTTCCTGCCGAGCAAGCAATGGATGTCTGATGACCCTAATTATTTGATAATTCGACCACATAATTGACTTAATAGTAAAGTTCTAAAGGTTGAGAAGAATGGAAGACAATGCCTTCTTCTAAGAAAGGGAAGGGATAGCAAACAGGTAGCATAGTGGTTATGACTGTGGCCTGGTAAGTGGGAGGGCACGGGTGCAAATTCCTACCGAGCAAGAAATGTCTATTCCCTAATTACCTATTTGAGAATTTACCACATAATTGACAGTAATAATAAAATTGAAGAGGTTTATTGAAAGACAATACCTTCAAAACCAGAGGCGCTCTACCTCCCAAGCTATCTAGGCTGGCAAGGGACTTGAGATAAAATAATGACTTATACTCTTCACATGGGTTGGTACTGTTGGTAGGGTTGGTTTTAATCTTGAAGACCAACATGTTTCGCCCACTGGGCATCATCAGTGTAAATTTGTACAAATAGGAGACTTATAATAAAGAAAAATGTCCCTACAGACAAATGAAGACATTTAACAATCAGAAACAAACTACATAATTTGGACTGCAAAAGCTCAATCAATCCAGCAGACCCTTTCTCTTGGCAAGGGTTCCAAGCCAAGCTGGACTTTATGCTCCTTATCATCTCATAATTTGGCACATCATTAAGAATTACAAGCCACATCAGCATGTTTGTTGTATACAACATTGTAACAGCAAGCCAGCGTACAATTACACATAAATCATTACATATTACACGCTACATGAACATATAGGCCCACATTATGATATAGAGATACGGGGTGCCATTTCCGATCGGAGGAATTCGCAGAGTTGGTGAAAGAGCGAAGTGAGGGCCGAGTTTCAACTCGGCCGATTTTGAATTCAGTGTGTTTTTTTGTCCGATTTTGACAAAACTTCTTATGGCCAATCTTACCTCAAAGAGTTAACACAGTGTCAAGGGTTTTCTTTGACGTCACCCATTTGATTTAGACAGGCCAGTTTTTCTTGAACCTTGGATTAACTAAAAACTCTGTGGTAAAATCGGGCACTAGTAGAGGTTCGGTAGAGACTAGCCAAGCCTCATCCATTGGTTGCCATCCACTCAAAAGTCCATCATACCTCCCATTCTTTTGGATGGATGTTCGTAGATTCGTATAAGCTGAACACATCTTTTACGGCCGTTTGCCCCTACACCTAAGCCCCCAAGGCGGGCTTTAACTTTTTGTGTATGTGGATTTTCGTGTATATGGATTGATGATTGTACCAATGCTACATAACTACCGTTCTCGAAACCGTGTTAGTCATGAGGCGATTATTCTATTAAATAAAATTATGGGCAGTAAAAAACCTAGTGATGACTTTGAACAACAACACAATAGACATGGGAGAAAATGGTTTGGCCTAAATATTTGCCAGCGCGGAAGTTGTAAGCTTTGATGGACAATTGAAGAGGTGGATGGTGTCGTGTGGGCTCTCGGCACACATGGTCGACTAGATTCACCTCTTCACCTCGTCGATCGACCATCTGTGATAAAGGGAATTTTCGGTCCTTTTCGAGTGCGATATTACATCATCCCGAGACAAACTTGAAATATTTTGCTCACTTTAGCGTTCAGCGAAAATTAGGATAAGAAAATATCTAGCAAAATTGTACGTCAAATGATATTAGGTAGACTTGACTGGTGGACCTGATCAGGTTACCTGTGAGGTCCACCTGATAGTGTGTGGCAGGCCTCAGGCCTGACTGTTGTTGGAGACTGCCTGGAAACTACTGGTCGAGTATTCCAGGCCACTTGGCTGATTGATACAATGATACAGATACACGGTGTTACGCAAAGCTGAGCCAGCTGACGGTTAGAGCTGAGCCAATGCAGCAGATTTGATCCTTAATAGTGCTAGAAATCCTGCTGGGGTAAAGTGGACTTATTAATCTAAATAAGCGTCATTGCCCTTTGAGATGGCCTGGGACAATTTTTGCAAGATGAACTGATGAGAGAGAGGATCACCAGAAACACCAACTATCAATTATCATTAATCTAATAATCTGATCCTTAATACTGCTAGAAATCCTGCCGGGGTAAAGTGGACTTGTTAATCTCATCTGAATCGCGAACAGTATAAATAAGCGCTATTCTACATCCAATTTGTTGAGATGAGACGAGGTGCTAATTTTCATTCGATTAAACCAATTTCGCTATTAAATTATTTATCTTTCCATTATTGTCTGATGATGATTATTATTGATATTATGTTTTGATGATGTTTATTATCTTTTGATGCTCATATTGTTTATTCAGTCTTATTCCGCTTTCCGTTACTCTCTGATAATTATTTCGTCGGAACTCGGTTAGTAATGTTGGCTATGAATATCTTCAACCCATAGTTTTTACTGTTTTATCCAGTGGCTTTTAATCCTCGCTGCTTATTTATAGGTGCATAGGAAAGAGGCAGTGGTGTGGCTGGAGATTTTCAAAAGGGGAAACTATAACTCCATATCCAGTATGCTGATCTGTTGGTGATCTTTGGGTTAAGCTTGTACGAATCTACACATACACAAAAAGCCGACTCTGAGTCTTGGGTGTAGGGGTGAACAGCCCAGTCGGGTTAAGCATGGTGGTCTTAAGCTGTGTCTATGTTGTCGAGGTACGGTTTCAGTCGACGTCGCTCGATCTACTGCGTCGAATTTGTCTGGATACACATTTAGAATCCTAGGTGAATATTCCCTATTCATGGATTTGTCTTCCATAATCCCTATATCCCATCCCTATCCCTAAACACCAAATAATCCCTAAATCACTCACTTTTTTCGGCAAAGGGTAAAAAAAAGGGGTGAGAAAACGTAAAACCCCGTAGGGAGGGAGGGAAGCGGTGATTGTCTAGCTTCCTTGGATGACGCCCACTGGCGTATGTCCTTTCCCCGCAGACTCCGCCCCACGAGGGCCCCCCGGACATTTAGGGGCACCCTGTCAAATTTGAAGTACCCTAACCCTGTCCCACTGTCCCATCGAATCAGGTAGACCCCCCCCAGGCGATACCTCGTGGGGACAACCCCGAGAGTATACTAAGCGTTCGAAAAGTCTTTGAACCCCTGAATATTTTTTGATAATCTTAAAGATGAGAATCTGAAATTTGGGTTAGTGTTCTATCTTTTGAAATCGCATTTTTTGAGAGCCTGGGGCTAACGCTCTCTATACGCCACTGGAAAGAGGCGATCTTATCGCGGTCCATTTGACCTCTAATCCATGATCCTTTCTTTAAATTACAGGCAGGTGTCCCAAGAAATAACTGGAAGAATTTGATTCGACCACTATGCTACCTGCCTCGGTACTTACGAGTACTTACTTTCCGTGTCTGTGAGATTTGCCTAATAGTGGTTAAGAGGCAATGGAAGTCTGTCGACCAATTATTTGATAATTTGACCACATACAAGACTTCATAACAAAGTTCTAAAGGTTTAGAAGAATGAAGACAATACCTTCTTCTAAGACACAGGAAAGAGACTACAAATAGGTAGTCTCTTTCCTGCCGAGCAAGCAATGGAAGTAAAGTACTTTACATGATGGCTATGGCTAGTTAGCTGGTTACCTAGCTGATGAAAGTATGATTCATACGATACGCTATTAGTGCTATTACGCCAGTAAAAATCTTCAAGAATGTTAAACAATACTAGACATGCCATGGACATGCTAAGAGTGATTTACATCCGTGTGACATACTCCGAGAAAATGGCCTTGTCAGTGTGCTTGTGTTAACGGCATGGCTCTAGCTGAGTGGTGATGGTGTCTAGCTGGGATGATTGATTTGATGATTTGTTTGTTTGAGAAATGGCCTTGTATTGGTCAGTGTGCTTGTGTTAACGGTATGGCTCTAGCTGAGTGGTGATGGTGTCTAGCTGGGATGATTGATTTGATGATTTGTTTGTTTGACAGAGGTTTAAAGCTGTGTCCACTGTCCACACATAGTTGTTGTTGTTGTAGCCATTGCCCAAGTCAAACGGAATCAACTCCTTCTGTAGTTGGTAGTCCCAGAAATTCTGCCACATCAATTGGTTTAAGCCATAGCATTGCCCAAGTCAAACGGAATCAACTCCTTCTGTAGTTGGTAGTCCCAGAAATTCTGCCACATCAATTGGTTTAAGCCATAGATCCAAAGGTGAGAGTTGTGTGGGCTTTGATGGACAATTGAAGAGGTGGATGGTGTCGTGTGGGCTCTCGGCACACATAGTCGACCCCGTCGACTGAAACCTTACACTGCCTTGACAACATAGATTCACCTCGTCGATCGACCATCTGTGATAAAGGGAATTTTCGGTCCTTTTCGAGTGCGATATTACATCATCCCGAGACAAACTTGAAACCCATAAAATACACTAGACCCTTGCCTAGACTGCCCATGTCGAAGATACCGTGTCCCGAGAATGGCCGGACCGGGGTACTTACCTTGCCCTGAGGATCCGTGGTAAGCTCGGTCGTATGAAAATCGTCAGAGTTGATACTGGCAGAACATGGCTCCCTATATCTCGATGGACAAGCACACAACGGCTGCGTATAGTTAAGCCGCACGTACACAGACTGGAAAGAGGCGATCTTATCGCGGTCCATTTGACCTCTAATCCATGATCCTTTCTTTATTTGTGCGTGATTTATGAGGAATTCTTTGAAATTCTATTCTATTCGCACAGCGATTGCAGAGTCGACATAGCTTTCTGAAAGTGTAACATGGAGCAAATGAGCTTAAAGAGAAATTACAGGCAGGTGTCCCAAGAAATAACTGGAAGAATTTGATTCGACCACTATACTACCTGCCTCGGTACTTACGCTTACGAGTACTTACTTTCCGTGTCTGTGAGATCTGCCTCGGTCGCGTACCTAGTGGTTAAGATGCTTGCCTGTCAAAAGGGTACGGATTCCCTAGCGAGCAGGCAATGGAAGTCTGTCCCTAATTATTTGATAATTTGACCACATAAAAGACTTCATAACAAAGTTCTAAAGGTTGAGAAGAATGAAGACAATACCTTCTTCTAAGACACAGGAAAGAGACTACAAATAGGTAGTCTCTTTCCTGCCGAGCAAGCAATGGATGTTAGACATCACTCAATATGCTCGGGAGACAATACATCAATTTTCTAACATTAAATTATTATCTCCCATTGCTTTACATAGTCTTCAACACTTTTCATCATGGGACATGTAGAAAACTCTCTATTTCCACTGTCCACCACTTGATAGCTTCTACCAGTGGCGTAGCGTGAGGTTTTCAAAAAGGGAAGCCATAAACCGATATACAGTATGCCTTAGTAGGCGTTCTCGCCTAGTACCGACCCAAGAGAAAATAAACAAACCATGCTAATGAATAGAGAAGCGTCCTCAACGGAGCCTTAACCATAGACCATAGTACTGACCCTCGCAAAAAAAAAAAAAAAAAAAAAAAAAAGAAATTGAGTTCAAAACAACTCCACAACATGGATAATGACGACTTGATTAGAGCTGCCACTGACGAAGATGGAGTAAAAAAAAACCATATTTGTGGATAAAAACCAAAGTGTTTCACATGGCTTTCTCCAAACTGGGTGAAAACGAAGTTGAAATTCAGCAACAGACCTCGAGGACACGTTCCTAAGCAACAATTTTCCAAAAACTGAGGGCACTGAAACTGAAGAACTTCTTGGAAAATTCTAAAAAGAGGAAGATCAAACACTCAATCAGCAATCAGGAGGGCAAACAAAGAGACTTGAATTTCTAAAAACAAATGGTCAAAAATAAAGAACTATACCGAGTTGTATACCCAAGTACTTTAAACACAATATTTCATTAAGACATATCAACGCATAGATTATACGAAGAAATCTCATAGTTTTCAAAATCCTTTTCAACAAAAGTGTTGTTTTTTTTTCAGAACTCGCCTATCAGTGCTTCCTCTATCTTTGAGGTAAATTCGGAAGCAAGCTTCATCAGAATACAACAGAGAAAGTTGAATAACCGACGCGGCGTACACCTTGATTATTTCATTTGATATCAGCCAGTAATAAGAACATAATAATATGAACAATATCTTCATTACGAATGACAGGCAATATGAGCTCCCTACTCCCTATGAAGGATGCAATTGCTGCATTTCAAACCTGACTCGAGACAAGAGGTATTTCGAGCGTGGTGTCCTTTTGGACTGTTTCTTATTTCGTGTTAGGCAGGGCTGCGGCGGCGCTTCGAACTTTTGACGTTTGCGCGCCTCCCGCACGCCGCACGACCAACTGAGGAAAGTTTTATGCCGTCCACTCACGCTTAGAACGTCTGACACACGTTTAGAGGTATGTGATTGTGTGATATGGCAAAAGCTTCCGACCTAGGTTTTACGGTTTTCCGACCCAGGTTTTAGGGTTTTCGGCCCAGATTTTAGGGTTTTCCGACCTAGGTTTTAGGGTTTTCCGACCTAATCTTAGGGTTTTTGACCTAGGTTTTAGGTCTGTCTCTGAGCGTGAATGGCCAGAGTTTTATGTTCATACATTCACAATACTTGTCTATTACAAAAGTACTTTACATGATGGCTATGGCTAGTTAGCTGGTTACCTAGCTGATGAAAGTATGATAGTTCGTGGTTATGGTTACCCTTCTTTTGGCCGTGAATTTTTAGAGTTTCCCCAGTATTTCATTGAAGAAACACCCTGGAATGGAAATAGTCTTTATAAAACCTACATTCCATTGTCAATTTTATTGTATAGCTAATATCCATAGGTATATTACCTAAATTGCAGTGAAAGTCTTTACACCTTCCCCCTTCCATTTCACAATTCACATCCATTTAATCCCAATTCCCATTCCAAATACCATTCCTAACTACAACTAAAAAATTGTAGTTATGGGTTAAAACCCATAACTACAATGTAGCAATGTACTAAATACCATTTACCATTTCCAATTACAATGTACGAAATACCATTTCTAACGAGTTTTCAATTTCGTAACACTACTTTTCCTTCGGCAGATTTTCATTTTCTCAATTAAATCTAATCAAATTGAATTTAACACGTCCCCCAATGACAATCGATTAGTCTATATTTCTTCCAGTCAATCTAGTCTATCTCTATCATTTTTTATCAATTCAGCATGGATTGGATATCTTCAAGTGAAATGGAAAACAATCCTCGAATATCTTTCTCTCTCTTGCAAATATCATTTGTGTGGAATTCGAGAGAATTCACAATTAAAATCTGACCAGTATACAGGGTCCCTCAATAGTTGGGTCCAATACTTTCAAAGCCATTCCAAGAACGAACCTTATCTGTTCAGGATGAAGATTGCCCCAGGCGGAAACCTGCGGCCTAGGGGGTCTAGAGCTGCAGTCTAGAGAAAATTGGATTTTTTTCTTATCGTACCGAAAGCGAAAAGAGAATCAAGACAGGATAGTAGAAAGCCGGCCGTTCCGAGAACAATCCTTATCTGTTTATGATGAAGTTTGTCCCGGGCGGGAATTGCACCCGCAACCTAGCGCTTACGCTTAAGGTGCTGCCCTCAGAGCTAACTGGGCTGGCTAAAATTAGAATAAAAACATTTCGGAAAGAGCATTCCCAATCCCTAGTTTCTAATCCAAATCGGATCACGAATCCGGTCACCCTGTAACTCCGGGCTCGCTCCAATAATCACAGGCACATTCCCATTCTATTAGAAAGACGGAATCGAATAGAGATTACCATTCTAGTCAACAGTCATAATACTAGGGGATAAGACATTGGTGGTACTGTGCCGTAGGTTAAGTCTTCTTTACGGACATGAGTGGCCCCCCCGTAAAGGATAAAACTACCGTCTTTACAAGGGAAACGTACGGCTGATACGGCAAACAAACGTACACGGAGATCTCAACTCTCTAGTTAAGTAACTCTAGTGCGTATAAACGATTTATTTAATTAGATCTTTATTGGTTACAGTTCAAGACTTTTAATAGGTAATTGGATCTTTATTGATCACAGTTACAAACTTTGTAAAACTTTATTTTGTAACTATTTCAAAGTATCAAAGTGCCAACCTTGTGAGCTTGGAGTGGAGGGTAGGGCATCTGCCTTGTAAGCGCTAATAGACCGTAGGTTTGATTCCCGCCCGGGGTGAACTTTATCGTAAACAGTAAGGTTCGTTCTCAAAACGGTTGGGTTTCTTCTATCCTGTCCTCAGTATCCTTCTTCTCTCTTCGATTTTGGGGCGCTAAGATCTCCATTGTTACCATTTGATGATGAATGCTTGTCACACATGTCGTTCCCCTATCAAAATATATCTTGATAACTTTCATGACTTTACTGGGACTCGAACCACCAAGTTCTAGATCCGAATTGCACCCTGGTAACCACAATATAGTAAAGGTTTGTCCACACAATCGACCGGCCGTCGTTCGATGTCGACTGAACCGTCCACACTGCCTCGACAACATGGATTTATATCGATGTCGATCGACGGATCGACGCCCGGTGTGGACACACCTTAACGCTATAGCTCAAATGAATCCTGCTTCACAATCGTGAAACTATTGCCCCTGTTTGTTATCTTGAAACTTGCAACTTTTGTACTCGCTCGCTGAATCGAACCCGCGACCTTAAAGGTTACAAGACCCCGCACCAGGTGACTTCTGAAGTAGTTTTTTTTAGTAATGTTGGCTATGAATATCTTCAACCCATAGTTTTTACTGTTTTATCCAGTGCCTTTTAATCCTCGCTGCTTATTTATAGGTGCATAGGAAAGAGGCAGTGGTGTGCCTTGAGGTTTTCAAAAGGGAAAGCTATATAACTCCATATCTAGTATTATCCAGTATGCTGATCTGTTGGTGGTCTTTGGGTTAAGCTTGTACGAATCTACATATACACAAAAAGCCCACTCTGAGTCTTGGGTGTAGGGGTAAACAGCCCCAAAAGATGTGTTAAGCATGGTGGTCTTAAGCTGTGTCTATGTTGTCGAGGTAGGGTTTCAGTCGACGTCAATCGATCTACTGCGTCGAGTTTGTCTGGATACACCTTTAGAATCCTAGGTGAATATTCCCTATTCATGGATTTGTCTTCCATAATCCCTAAATCCCATCCCTATCCCTAAACACCAAATAATCCCTAAATCACTCACTATTTTTGGCAAAGGGTAAAAAAAGGGGTGAGAAAAACGTAAAACCCCGTAGGGAGGGAGGGAAGCGGTGATTGCCTAGCTTCCTTGGATGACGCCCACTGGTGTATGTCCTTTCCCCGCAGACTCCGCCCCACGAGGGCCCCCCGGACATTTAGGGGCACCCTGTCAAATTTGAAGAGATCTAACCCTGTCCATGCACACTCCGGGTTTCCCTTGCACATCTACCAGAAGAGACAACGCTATTATGATTTCTACTTCAAATAATGTATATGATTAAAAAAACAACATTGTTCTTGGGCAAAACACGAACACATTTAATGATGAGTCCGAGCGCATCTTAATAATAAAATAATGACAAGATATATCAAAACAACTCCACAACATGGATAATGACGACTTGATTAGAGCTGCCACTGACGAAGATGGAGTAAAAAAAAGCATCTTTGTGGATAAAAACCAAAGTGTTTCACATGGCTTTCTCCAAAATCGGTGAAAACGAAGTTGAAATTCAGCAACAGACCTCGAGGACACGTTCCTAAGCAACACTTTTCCAAAAACTGAGGAAGCTGAAGAACTTTTGGGAAAATTCTAAAAAGAGAAAGATCAAACACTCAATCAGCAATCAGGAGGGCAAACAAAAAGACTTGAATTTCTAAAAACAAATGGTCAAAAATAAAGAACTATACCGAGTTGTATACCCAAGTAATTTTTTAAACACAATATTTCATTAAGCCATATCAACGCATAGATCATACAAAGAAATCTCAAAGTTTTCAAAATCTTTTTCAACAAAAGTGTTGTTTTTTTTTCTGAAAACAGAACCCGCCTCTCAGTGCTTCCTCTATCTTTGAGGTAAATTCGGAAGCAAGCTTCATCAGAATACAACAGAGAAAGTTGAATAACCGACGCGGCGTACACCTTGATCATTTCATTTGATATCAGGCAGTAATAAGAACATAATAATATGAACGATATCTTCATTGCGAATGACAGGCAATATGAGCTCCCTATGAAGGATGCAATTGCTGCATTTCAAACCTGACTCGAGACAAGAGGTATTTCGAGCGTGGTGTCCTTTTGGACTGTTTCTTATTTCGTGTTAGGCTGGGCTGCGGCGGCGCTTCGAACTTTTGACGTTTGCGCGCCTCCCGCACGCCGCACGACCAACTGAGGAAAGTTTTATGCCGTCCACTCACGCTCAGAACGTCTGACACACGTTTAGAGGTATGTGATTGTGTGATATGGCAAAAGCTTCCGACCTAGGTTTTACGGTTTTCCGACCCAGGTTTTAGGGTTTTCGGCCCAGATTTTAGGGTTTTCCGACCTAGGTTTTAGGGTTTTCCGACCTAATCTTAGGGTTTTTGACCTAGGTTTTAGGTCTGTCTCTGAGCGTGAATGGCCAGAGTTTTATGTTCATACATTCACAATACTTGTCTATTACAAAAGTACTTTACATGATGGCTATGGCTAGTTAGCTGGTTACCTAGCTGATGAAAGTATGATTCATACGATACGCTATTAGTGCTATTACGCCAGTAAAAATCTTCAAGAATGTTAAACAATACTCAAATCCATATCACACACAGTCTTTCTAATTTGTCGGTAAGTTTGATTATAAGCTGGTAAGTTCTCGTGAACTTCAGTACGGTTAGCAATTTAATAGTGTTGAGTTATAGATCAGGCATGTCAAACTTGCGTTACTTGCGGCCCGCCGCCCAAATTCTTCGGACTGCGGCGCACGGCGCGGCGGCCCGAAGTAAAAAATAATAAATTGCCGGGGGGAGGGACTTTAAAAGGATGTGAGACCATTATTTTAGAAAAGGTTTGCCTGAGGCGCAGTTTAATTGTGAATGTAATGTACCCTATGTTAAGGTGGTTTTTTCTTAATCACTTGTGTGCCGCGTCCATTTTAGTTTAGGACTATTGCACTGAAGTGTACTCTATTGAGAAGGCCCGTAATGGGTCAACCATTATTTTATCCTTATTATTATTATTAAGGCAAAAGGGTCCTCTATGTACAAAGTTAGACAGGCCTGTTTCAGATACTCACTAACACGGCTAACGATTACGGTTATGGTGTTATATTTACTATTATGGCTAAGGATACACTTACTAACTTACTATTATGGCGAAGGATACACTTACTAACTTACTATTATGGCTAAGAAATACATTCACACATTCCTCAAGATCACTTGCTCTTATTTTATTATGATGATCTATCCATTAACCACTTACACCTTCCGTACATGATTGCACATACCTATTTCACCAACCTCAGTGGTGCTGTGGTTAACGCGTTGGACTTCGGATCTGGAGGTTGGTGGTTCGAGTCCAAGTCAAGTCATAAAATTTATCTAGGCGTAATCATTGGGGAACGATATTTGTGACAAGCATTTAAGTATGTTTAACGCAAGTAAAAATTCCTTTTTCCTTTCCTTTAACCCATCCGTGGCACAAGCTTCCCCATCCGTGGCAGAAGCTCTGCTTATACGGATGGGTATACCATTTATATGAAAAATGTATGTTCTGAGTTTTTTTTTTTTTTTTTTTTTTTTTTTTTTTAATCAAAAAAAAAAGGAAACTTTTTAAAAAAAAAAACCCCTTTCCCTCTGGGGGTAGCAGTGCTCTAAGCCAAGTTCTAGTAAGCACGCCTGTGTATCTTTGTTGGTTACCCCTTTTTTTTGCCTTTGATTTCATTTCTGCCGTCAGCAACTTTGGTCTTGCATCGAAATGTTGTTTCGTCCCAGAGTTTCATGCGTTGCAACGGTTGTTCTGTGCACGTGCAACGTTTCTTCCAACGCAACGCAACATTTCATATTTTGTGTTTTGTGTCAGTTTTTTTTTTAATTATTTTTTTTTTTTTTTTTTTTTTTGCCTTTTCTCGCGTACAGACGAGGTTGGCGTTTTTCGTCAGCCTCTCAATCAGCCCTATAGGGTGATTGATTTGGGCTAACATTTGGTTTTGGCTACATAATCAATCTGTCTAATAAAAAAAGAGGTTTGATAGAGGGAACTGTAACAACGGAGGCCTTAACGTCCCAAAATCGAAATAAAAAAGAGTGTAGTAGTCTATAGTGTAGTAGAAACCCAGCCGTTCCTAGAACGAACCTTATTTGTGTAGAATAAAGTTCGTCCATGGCATGAGTGTGATTCGATAAACGTAGAAGTGCATATTTTAATTTTTGCATATTTTCTAAGAAAATATGCGGACTAGTTTGCGTAAATTAGGTACCTACCTCTCTTCCAGACTACTTATTTTGCGTGAATTAGGTAGCTACATATTTATCTATCTCTCTTCTGATGGTACTCCAGTCTCATCTCTCATTTCGAAGCGATAAATTGCCTTCGTCCTATACCATTGTGTCCATGCCTATTTACCAAGTATTATACTGGACTATACGTACTACCAAACTATTATAGTGGAATATACCTACTTACCAACTATTCTATGACTACCATTACCTTCTCGTAACACACGATGCAAAGTAAACAAATTAGCATACCTACCTGCCGGCCAATTAGAACCAGTGCACCGTACTGATTTAGTGATCTATTAAGTGGATACTTATGTACAACAGGGCCGTATTTAAGGGGGAGGAGCGAGGGGGCCCAGACTTCCCCCTCGAGCTTCATTTGTCTCCTCTACTCTTCGTAAAAATTGAGGTCGAGACGGCCATCGTGAATGGACATCGATCGATGGCCGGTCGACTATGTTTGAGCTCAATCGCAAGATCGGTTAGATTCCCACGTCCCACCCGCGAACTTTATACTTAACAGAGAAGGCTGGAAGGCTCGTTTTCGGAACGGCTGGCTTTCTCCTATCCTGTCCTCCTTCGCCCTTCGATTTTGGGACGATAAGGCTTTTTTAAAAAATAATATTTAACTATGTAGATGACGATTTGACGATGTTGTGTGTAGGTGTATAAAATTTTGAGTAGGAAAGACTACTTCCTACATCAAAAGTATCAAAATGAAAGGCACCTGATGAAAGATTTTTTTTAGAAGACAGATTTCATAGATACACAATACATACACATCGTAACATATCCCTAATTCTTAAGCAAAACGGACTTCCTTTTCAAAATAAATTAATTAATAATTAATTCTGACTTCTGAATGAACAAAGTGCACTTTCTAAAATTCTTAAATCTCAAACGTAACCAAGAAGAATGAATGCGTATGAATTAATTATTGGAAATTACCATATGTAAATGTTAATGTAATGGTTGTCTCCTGACACCTTTTACATGTGGATATCAAAGATTTAATTTATTTATTCATACTTGTGTATTCAATAAAATCAATTACGGAAAAAAGGAATGAAATTTTGATACCCAATATACCTAACTACATATAAATGCGGAAAGAGTTGGGGAAAATGGCAAAGTGAAAGAAGAGTGACTCTATTACTGCAGCCTAGGTGTCAAGTGACGGGGATTTTATTTTAGCCATTATTTGACGATAACAATCCACCTTCTCGCATTGACCTCACCCAACCCGAGTTGCCTGAGTGGGACCGGGAAAAAGCCAAGAGGACGCGATTGCCCAGATGGTCACCCATCCCGATACGAACCACGCGCAACGTTCCTTAACTTCAGTGATCCATCGGGAAGAGTGTATTGAACGTGCTATCGCCGCTAGCTATGGCTAATGCTTAATTTGCTCTAGACATCACTCAATATGCTCGGGAGACAATACATCAATTTTCTAACATTAAATTATTATCTCCCATTGCTTTACATAGTCTTCAACACTTTTCATCATGGGACATGTAGAAAACTCTCTATTTCCACTGTCCACCACTTGATAGCTTCTACCAGTGGCGTAGCGTGAGGTTTTCAAAAAGGGAAGCCATAAACCGATATACAGTATGCCTTAGTAGGCGTTCACAACGGAGAACCAACCATCGACCCTCGCCTAGTACCGACCCAAGAGAAAATAAACAAACCATGCTAATGAATAGAGAAGCGTCCTCAACGGAGCCTTAACCATAGACCATAGTACTGACCCTCGCAAAAAAAAAAAAAAAAAAAAAAAAAAGAAATTGAGAGAATTTTTTTGGGTCCCAGCGACGCAAACAAAAAACACAAACATTCGCCCCCCCCAAAAAAAAAAAAAAAAAAAAAAAAAACGAGAAATTGAGAGTATTTTTTTGGTTGTTGGTCTCGGCGAAGGTCCATGTCCATGGTCTATAGTTGTCGTTGTGGCCGCGCACCTAGAATCTGCAGGCGGTCTCAGAATCCAGGTCGAATAATCACTTGCTAATATTTTCTGATAGAAAGGGGCGGGAGTGAGAAAAAGGCGTAGATGGGAAAACAATGCTTCCCTATCTTCTTCCATGGAGTCACGCCACTGGTTTCTATCAAGTCATTATTACCAACTATTTATCCATCATTGTCATCATCCATGATAATTTCTTGATTTCCGTCACCAAGAGCACCTTTCTCTCTAATATCAATTCATCAATAGCATCATACGAATAGGTGTTTGTTTTTCTTCATCTTCTTCAATTACGAAAAATAGCACGAATTCCTGAAAAGTACAACTGTATTTATACATAGGCATAGGCATACTTTAGGCTTGCCACTCTCTGGAAAATGGCACACACACCCATCACGTCACGTCAGCTCTTGGGGAAGTTTTTCCATAATATTGAAGGTAATTTCGTTCATGATAGCCGCCACACTGCCGTCATGTCACGTGAGCTCACGTGTTAGGGTTTGGAATGCAAGGGCCATTTTCATCGATATTGCCATGTGTAATCGAAATCAATCAAGCGTGAATCATCGAAACTTATACTCGGTACTCACAACTAGAACAGATGTTCATTCATACGATACGCTATTAGTGCTATTACGCCAGTAAAAATCTTCAAGAATGTTAAACAATACTCAAATCCATATCACACACAGTCTAATCTCTAATTTGTCGGTAAGTTTGATTATAAGCTGGTAAGTTCTCGTGAACTTCAGTACGGTTAGCAATTTAATAGTGTTGAGTTATAGATCAGGCATGTCAAACTTGCGTTACTTGCGGTCCACAGTCCAAATTCTTCGGACCGCGGAGCACGGCGGCCCGAAGTACAAAATAATAAATTTCCAGGGGGAGGGATTTTAAAAGGATTTGAGACCATTTGAAAAATATTTGCCTGCGGCGCAATTTAATAGTGAATTTAGTGTTGTACCCTATGACTTGTAATGTACCCTATTTGAGAAGGGCCCGCTATGGGTCAACCATTATGGTTTTTTTTTTTTTTTTTTTTTTTTTTTTTTAAGAAGAACTTTATGTAGGTACAAACACAAAAAGCCCAATTAGGTGTAGGGGCTAGACAGCCCTAAAAAATGAGTTAAGCTTTTACGAATGTCAATACAAAGTTTAACAGGCCTGCTTTAGATACTCACTAACACGGCTAACGATTACGGTTATGCTGTTATACTTACTATTATGGCTAAAGATACACTTACTAACTTACTATTATAGCTAAGGATACATTCACACATTCCTCAAGATCACTTGCTCTTATTTTATTATGATGATCTATCCATTAACCACTTACACCTTCCGTACATGATTGCACATACCCATTTCACCAACCTCAGTGGTGGAGTGGTTAACGCGTTGAACTTTATGCAAGAACGGCACCACATAATCATGATGAATTTGTAACAAATAGAAAAGTAGTGCCAAGATTACAATACAAATACAAAACTAAATCTCGTGGCTTTCTTCTCATCTCTGACACCTTTTCTACTGGTGAAAGAATGACATTTTGTTTGAAATATTAACGGTATGTGTGGAACTCTGAATACACCCATTAAAACGAGAAAAGGTGCCAATTTGGCTGATTGGAAAAAATCATACTTCCGATTGTCAGAATTCATTTTATGAAGGTTTCTGTCAAAAGATTTTTTGAGAAAATATTCTCTTGTTCTGGTTTTTAGAAGCTGTACAATTATTTTGCGTCTCAACGTTGTAAATATGGCACAAGGATTCAAAATATGGGAATATATTATCGAAAGAACTAGCGGTTGATATCAGGATTCAAAACATGGGAATATATTACAACGATTGAGAGAACTAGCGATTGATATCAGGATTCAAAATATGGGAAAATATTACAACGATTAAGAATTTAAGAGAACTATAAATGTTTATTAATTCTTAACTATAGGTACTTACTCTTGAGGTGTGTCCACAAATGGTCGACAGTCGTCGATTAATGTGAATCGATATCGATCGATGATCGATTAACGACCGTCGACTATGTTTGGACACACCTTTGGGCCCGTCGCGGGACTTTTATTAGTAGCGCGTACTCGCGTAGTCACCTGAAAAACCAAACCTATATGAAAATGATTGACAGTTTTCATTGGTTTGGTTTTTCAGCTGACTACGTGTCCAATGTGCGACGAGCCTTACTCCCACGACCATTTATAGCCGGGCTCGGTGCTAACTCCTTCAAAGGGTCCTTCCTTGCAACAATTTTTTTTTTACAAACAAAAATATGTACTAGGTACTCGTATTTAACTGTCCTATTTTTGGGAGGACTGCTGGTTCCAGGCCCTCTTGAAGAGGCCGGGGTCGGGGTGAATGGGACCGGATAGACCTCCTGCGGACAGTCTTGTCTATGTGCAGAGTTCAGCATTTAGGACTATTGTACCCCATTTTGCTACAGTCCATCGAGCGATATTATCTCTTTCATAACATTCAACATATGACTTCACGTTTATGACTTTCATAATGACACAATATGTATATGACTTTCTTAAGACTGTGATAATGACACAATATATGACACAACGACGACCAAGTTCATAAGACGAGTAAGTCCACACAAAACCAACATCATTAGTACATAGTTCATTGAACGAGGAAAATCTATGTTGTCGAGGCAGTGTGGACGGTTCAGTCGTCATCGACTATGTGCGGACACACCTTTAGGGTTACAAGTGAAAAGTATCTGCTCTTTTGCGACATGGACGCGGTACACAAGGGATCAAGAAGAGATTCACAAAGGAGTTATGAGTATTTCCGCAATATCCGTCCATTGGTATTAAGAAAGCTCGCTCACACGTTTACTCCATTTCGTTTCTCTCGTTTTCTTTTGCTTGGCGTTTGTAGTTTTGGGTCACATATCATTTGTGATTACCTTCTGTTCTCTATTTGATTTTGTGCCTGACGCTATGACAGTTCCATGACTTGCAATTCGGTCGAACTGTATCAACTGACGTTTCTCTACTCTTATGGTTTTCAACATCACACCTATGTATTAAATTTAATGTATGTATTCGTGTGTATAAACATTAAGGTGAGTCCACACGTAGTCGGCCAGCCGTCGATAGATGTCGACTGAACCGTCCACACTGCCTCGACAACATAGATTCACCTCGTCGATCGACGGCCGGTCGACTATGTTTGGACACACCTTTATGATTTTCCTACAATTTGTTGGTGGATGTTGGGATTGGGATGTTACGACGTTCAGTAAGTGATAGGTCCATGTGACCATTGGGACCAATTAGTTTGTGTTTTGGTTTAAACTGATACAGTTGAAAGTCCTACATCCTCACATCATGTTTTTGTCCAGGTTTGAATGTGGATTGTTTGTCAGATATGTCATTGTGTGAGGTATATTTTCCTAGTGAATGTTTGGATAATATTATCGTCATTTTCTTTCCAACTGCAAACCTAATGTACATTTGTTGATGTCATACATATGCGGGTGTACGGTATATTGTGTACCCATTTCTTTATGGTCATTTAATTTGCTGCTTTTATGATACATAACACCGATTGATGCAACACTTTTATGCCGGTAGATTGACATTTTCTCATGGATTTAAAACTCATCAGCGCTCTAAATCGTCAAAACATAGATGGCAGTTTGTGTGTTGTGGGAATGAAGTGTGTGTAAAAGATCACACAGACTGTGATCTTTAATAGAAACTTCTGGAGTGAGTTATTAATTTGACCTAAAATCGTGATGGAGATCCTTTGTTGCGGTCCTATATGTCCCCTTCAAGGATGTAAGTTAAGTCCATGGAATGGAAAGCGACTACAATAAGGGGCAAGGCTTGGTGCTCCAATGACAGCGTGGGGTTGAAACCATAAAATAAACAAGACCTTGTTTGGATTGCGTATTATATCTAGAGGGAAATTTGACATCTCCACTGTTATAGATTTGGCAGATTTAAACAGTTAGGAAAAGCGAATTGTTATACTGCGGGGTTAAAGGGACTTTTTAGTCTCATTCGAGCAATATAAACAAGGTATGTTCTATTACTATTTTTAGTAAGTGGTAAGTAGAGAAGGGGTAAAAAAAAACCTTCGTAGAAAGCCACTACTTTCCGTGTCTGTCACATGACACCTTTAGATTTTGTGTTTTCAGTAATTTGCCACTCGATTGCCTTTTTGTTAACCTTTATCTAGTCGCAGGCAAACAGATGGTGAGTTTGCTCCAGTTATCACTCGCAGAATTTGCCTCCTCACTCGAAGAAACATCTGCGGCACTGAGAGTTTATACTAGAAATAATATACAATTTAGAAAAACGGGTTTCTTACAATTTAGAAAGACACGAGTGTATCCTAAAAGCATGCCCCGATCTGCCAATTTAACATCGGTTTCGAATGCACAAAACAAATCACAACTCTGCCATAATGCTCGACAGTTGAGGATGTTTTGATATTTATGTGAGAACATTTCAGTGTATGCTCGTTGAACTTGGTATTATGAAAGGAGCAGTGGCGTAGCCTCCATTTAAGCTAGTGAGGGGTTATCTGGATCTCCCATCGAGCGCATCCCCAGGTGGCTGATCGGGTCACTCCCTGACAGTTTGCAGACCTAATAAGTCTGATACGGACCAAAATCCAGGAATCACCTCAATGGTGGACAAGAACATAACAACGACCCCAAGTAAGCTGGTGAAACACCACAGCCCTCTATCTCTACGGTTTCTTTCTCGCCTTCTTTCCCTCACCTACTGAAAATAGAATAGTTGTATTTTCCATTCACAATTTCTCCTCTTCTGATGCTCCTTTCCCCTCTTTTCCTATAATTTTTTACAGGCCTTATCAAGGAATACACAAAAAGCCCACCCAAAGGCTTAGGTGTAAGGGCAAACACCCCCAAAGGGGCTTCTACGAATCTAGGCAAAAGAGGGAAATGAGCTTCAGAAGGAGAGAAATTGGGGAAGGAAAATACGGCTATTGTGATGTGTAGGTATTTGGTTTAGTTTTAGGAAATTTTTCCAGTTTAAGATAATAAAAATAATGATTACCTCACAGATAATT
>NW_007379050.1:0-70716 GCF_000475195.1 Diaphorina citri
TAGGAATATTGTACCTTGAGGTACATCACTACAGGGGTGGGGGTGACGGTGCATTATGCCGACATTTTTTCGTGTCTAGATTCGAGTGATGAGAATTTGTAAATGTTGGATGTTTTGGTGATATTCTTGTCTGATTTCTTCTCGTGTTAAGAGCGCGTATACTTTGAGGTTCCTAGAGCTTCAGCTTTAGATAGTTGTGCCCCTTTCGATGCCGCCTAACTTGGGTGATCTAGCCCAGAAAGCTGTTGTTGTGGCTGGATGAAAATCTTATGGTGACGTTAAACACCTTTAGACATTGGACCTTTGGTCAAAAGAATCTTTGGGCCCAGGCTTTTTAAACCTCTTACTTAGTGGCTATTTTTCTTAGTGGGTTCTGCACTTTACTAACGGTGCACTATATACTTTGTAGTTTCGACTGTGTACCTATGTGTAAGTTCAACAATATTATTTCAAGTACAAAATACTTAATCGTATAGAACTTGTAAACTAGGTATTCACCTATTTATGTAACATGTTCATAATTACGTACTTTACCAGAATGATTGAATATTAGGTAAGCATGCTTGAGTCAACTGGTCTAATGGTGGTTGGTGTAATTCTGCAAAACTAAATGGAAAACATAGGCAACTCCTTTATGAACCTACCTTTCAGAAATTTATTAATGTTTCCATATTACTGCTGGGGCAGTTGGTAATCAGGATGGGACTAGTAGAGGTCTACCTAAAAACTTGCACTTTTAAAACAGTGCTTAAGTAGGAAGTATAAATCGTTAAAATTTTAGCAGTAAAATGTGTGACAGTCAGTAAAATTTTCATGATGGAATGCTATAGGTAGTTAGGTACCTAGTTACCTACCCCACCACATGTTCTTTGAATATTAGGTTCGCAACATACCTACCCTTAAAATTATGTGAATGAATGTTATCTGCTTATGTCAACATTTACCTACTTATAAAACCTTGGTTGGATTCCAGGGGGATAAAAGGACTTTTGTGTCCTATGGTCCTATCTCAGAAAGGATATTTCCCATTCCGTTCTAATTAAGATTTATATCAACCGGCCCCACCACATTTTTCATATACTTTTACATTATAATATCAACTTTCTAATTTTTTATTTCTCATATTTATGCATTTTCATAATGCTCATGGCAAAATGTGCCCTCCTCTCGTTCTAGCCCTAGTGACTCTGCTGTATTAAATAGAAAGCGTACATACGTAAAGCGTACACTCCTGGCTGCATGTGACAGTGTCACATTGTGACCTATTGTGACACTATCCGCTTTTTTGGCTACTGGCAGAACTGGCACTTTTTAACTAACTTTACCTTCTTTCCTCTCTCTCCTCCTTTTCTCTTCCTTCTCCCTCCTTTACCCTTATCTCTTATAATGAGTATGTGCTAAAAGTATTCCAACATCTTTAGTTCCCGTTAGAAAATCACCTCAAAATATTTGTGGGTAGGTACTGTATGTAGTAGGGAGGTAGGGACCTATCTATCTACCGAATTCAGCCCTAAACAGATAAGGTACCTATACCTAATTGTATAATCTAGCAAGGTCAGGTTTAAAATTTACGGAATAACCTGACACATCATCTTCATCCTTTTTACATGCTTTTTGTTTTGGTAACTTGGAATCTCTGTTTAACTTGAGATCTCGACAATCAAGCTCATGCCAAAAGATACCTACGTTCGGGCTGCATGTGACAGTGTCACATTGTGACCGTGTCACATTGTGACCTATTGTGACACCATTCGTTTTTTTGGCTACTGGCAGAACTGGCACTTTTTAATTAACTTTGGAAGGAACTTTTTTGAGGGGAAAATGTTCTCTGCGTTTTGGGAGTCTTGGGTAATGAGTACTGAACAGGGCTTTCGGACGTATCACATTGCTATTCTTTTCATTTTGTCCCTTAGTGCCTTTCCCCTCCCTTCCCCCTCTCCCTTCTTATGAAGGAACTTTTTTGAGGGGAAAATGTTCTCTGCGTTTTGGGAGTCTTGGGTAATGAGTATTGAACAGGGCTTTCGGACGTATCACATTGCTATTCTTTTCATTTTGTCCCTTAGTGCCTTTCCCCTCCCTTCCCCCTCTCCCTTCTTATCCTTATATTCCCCATTCTATACGTATCCTTTGCTCCTGTACTTTTTTACTTTCTATTACTACAGTATAGCGGAGCTATACTAGTAATGAAAGTATTGCAATCGGTCCAAATTTTCAAAATCGGGAAATGGTTGGAAATATCCGTTATATGTACCTACCCTATGTACTATGTACTCCTCTTGTATGTTTCTTGTATTATGTACCTATCTTTTCCTTAATCCTCGTATTCCTGGGAGTAGGAGAGAAGGGAAGGAAGGTGGAGAAGTAATGGGAAGGAACTGAAGGAAGACCGGGAAGAGAAATGGATAAGATAAAGGGGGAAGGGATTTTGCGTTGGGGGAGAATGTCGTATGTGCATTGTGTACCTAAGTGCAGAAATGTAGATACGATTCGGAGGTATGTTGCGGTCAATATTGACAACTTAGTTTGAAGGACTAGGCAGTAGGTATTTTATAGATGAAGTTCTTCGTTCCCTAATTATTTGGTTTGTGGCGCTCACAACAACACTCAACACAAATAAAATCTTACAACATAGAAAACGCAGGTTCTCGTTTCTCCACAATTTCCATCTCTGAAGTATAAATATCACTTCCAAATTCTTGGCCAGCACCTGAGAGCTATGTCTAACTGATGAGTTCCAATAAGAACGAAACGCGTCCTCAGGTTGCACCTAGTAAATTTAGAACAGAATAAAATAAAAGGGAGTGTAAAAAAAAACGACGAAAAAGAAGGATAAGAAGAGGGAGGAGGAGAAAGAAGACGAAAATCTACTTATACTTCAATAACTTCAATTCAAAACAATCGCCTAACTCTGATGTGTTTGTAACTAAATGGCTCAGAACACAAACAAACATCCAAAACACACAAGCAATTAGGAGAAAGCTCTTAACGGAAATGCAAACAACAAGGATTGTTTATAAAGGAAAAGTGTATTAAATGAATAGACGTTCTGTTTGTTTAAGAAAGTGGAAATATGATATATTGGACGAGTTTTATGAAATCCGAAACCCGGAGAGCGAGATTTTTCTCATCAATTTGTCAGAAAAGTCACATTTTTCCTGTGGAAGTAGGGTTGAATTATCCCAAATTTTCTCTGAAGGCATTTTATCTATGTGATTTCAGTCCAAGTTTTTGATAAAATTAGGAAATAAAGTGCCACCAGCCTGAGGACCCACCGCACCGTATAGGTTGTCACCTTGAAAGGACAGTTAAAGCCCCGTCATTAATTACCCTAGCAGTTATTCCTCTGTGACTTTAAGCCACCATCAAACCTTTTTTGACGAAGGCACGTTGGTTTATTATTGGGTGACCGTCTGCGACTGGTGATAGAACTGCAAGAAATGTCCTAAACTTTTCTTGAACTTGTTTTATTATTATTATTTTATGTGAGGATCCACCGCACCGTAGGTTGTCACCTTGAAAGGACAGTTAAAGCCCCGTCATTAATTACCCTAGCAGTTAGTCCTCTGTGACTTTAAACCACCATCAAACCTTTTTTGACGAAGGCACGTTGGTTTATTATTGGGTGACCGTCTGCGACTGGTGATAGAACTGCAAGAAATGTCCTCATAAATTGAATTGAATTTATTATCAATTTATTTTTTTCTCTCCCTGAATGAAAACGTCCCTAAACTCAGTCCAATTTTTAAATTTGTCTTATCGAGTCCCGCCTCGCGCTTTCACATTTCTGCCCCCTAGGACTGAACTGGTCATTTTCAACACTACATTAAAGCTTGCATCAATCTTTTTGTCAGCATTTAGTGTGGCATTCGTTCCTCTCCTGTCGAAACCAGGTGCGTGAAGTTAGCACCACAACTTTTGCTGCGAATTTGTACCAAAGCCCATCATTTAGTACCCATTTTGTTCCATCAAACGAGTTCCCTGAGAATGCAAGGTAATTAAATTGGAAAGTAATTGAACGTATGGAAGTCACGTACCTGCTGTGAGTGAGGTTCCTTTATTAGACGTGGGAGTGAGACATGGAAGGCGAGAGAGTGGCTATGTGTGTGAGAGAAATGTTAAAGAGAAATAACGTAGAACAGGGTTGTCCAACCTTAGGGCACCCGAGGGCCGCAAGAGACCAAGGTAGAGAGTTGGCGGGCCGCAAAAAATTAGACGTGAGAGTGAGACATGGAAGGCGAGAGAGTGGCTATGTGTGTGAGAGAAATGTTAAGGAGAAATAACGTAGAAGAATGTAAACAAAGAGTGTGAAAGTTAAGAAAGGATATTTCGGGAACATACATTTGTGGTGAACTAAGCACAAGCTATGTAGGTAGGTACCTATACTTCTTTCTTTCCCATTAACTGGCTTTGCCTGGAAAATATGTAGAAATGATTTATTTTGTGGTTAAGTAGAAGATTTCCCAGTGAGAGAATTTTGTTTAGAAGCCTTTAAAAAACCCTCTTTGAAAGAATTAGGCACATAATACAGAATATGAAGAAAAAACTCCAAACAGGGCTACTTTCTGAGCGAAAGCTGAAATTTAAGATTAAAAGAAATTCTGAAATTGGAATAATTAGAACCCGAGATATCTCGAAGCTAGAAAACACAGAGATAAAATAGAGGGAGAAATGGAGAATAAGCTGAGATAGCTAAGGAGAGGAATAGGAGGAAGAGGAAAATGGGGGAGGAAAGATATGAGAAAGGGAGGAGGAGGAGGAGGAGGAGGAGAAGAAGACGTCTGCTTATGAAATGTTTAAACATCAGAAAGAAATCTCCCGCCCCGAAAAAACTCAGCAGAATGAAAAAGAACGCACAAATTGTGAATGGTATCTACAGATTTGCTCCCCTAGGTAGGTATAACTGTTGGTCAGACCTACCTAGGGAGTAGGGACATGACTGATTTTCAAAATGTTAGTTCCCGGTTTTAAATTTTAGTGAAAACTGTTCTTACATACTTATTAAGTCTCAAGTAATGCCTTTCAAATGGGATACTGATCTGCTGACCAGACTGGTGGAAAATGTATGAAGGGCTGGAAGGAGCTATACAGTTATACGCTCACTCGCACAGAGGTATGTAAGAAGATGAGAATACAATATTGAATTTTCAACTGGAGAATGGTGCATTTTGGATGTATGAAGATGATTGTGTGGTTCAGTACTGTAATCTCATGATCCGATTTTCAACGGTTTTGATGATGTTCATCGTCTGTTCATTTGAAAATCGAAAACTTGTTTGGAGAAAGCAAAAGCAAGCTCATTTTAATAACGAGTAGTTTATTTCCTCTCTCCATGTTACCTTGTTGATGGGATTAACTGAAACTATCATAATTGGCAAACCCCCGCGTTGGTTGCAGTAACGGTGTGGAGTCGCGGATGTATTTAGCGTTGGCTAGTCGTGCTTATGAATCGTTTTATTAAAAAATTGGTCTAATACAGGAGTCTCCTCTAGGTTATTGAGGAATAAATTGTGTACTTAACACCTTAACAGTAACTAAAACTTAGAGTTCAAATGTAATGCTCAAATATATTCTGTTTCAAGGTAAATCTCTGTTTACAAACCAGGTGATTGCATAAAATCTTGAAAATTAACAGCTTCCAGCAATATTCTGTCATTTTTACAGCCATGTTCAGAGGGATGAACCAAACGAGATATTAAATCTCAAAATCTGGTAAAGGTATACTCGATCCTTCGGCACATGCAAGAGATACAAAACAAGATAGAATGAATGATGTCATCCATGATATATCTCTCCAAGATCAGCTGGTCATGGAATCTGCTACCATAGGGTGAAGATCATATACGGGGTGAAGATGACTCTTCTCGAACTCGAATGTGAAAACTGCACAAGTCTGACCGAACTTTGTCACAGAGCTGACTTCAGCCTTTGAACAATTCTGAACCATTCAACTCCTCCTCAAAGGTTTGAAATTGAAAGTCACAAAGGAATTGGGTCACAAGGACAAAGGACCTTTATAGCCTGAGATCCCGATACCAATACATCTACAAAGGCCATTGTCTGATTCACTTAGAACTGTTTAATACTACAGTGGATTTTATGAAAACTGTTCTTTCAAATGGGATACTGATCTGCTGACCAGACTGGTGGAAAATGTATGAAGGGCTTGAAGGAGCTATACTTACAGCAATACGCTCACTCGCACAGAGGTATGTAAGAAGATGAGAATACAATATTGAATTTTCAACTGGAGAATGGTGCATTTTGGATGTATGAAGATGATTGTGTGGTTCAGTGTAATCTAATGATCCGATTTTCAACGGTTTTGATGATGTTCATCGTCTGTTAGTTTGAAAATCGAAAACTTGTTTGAAGAAAGCAAAAGCAAGCACATTTTAATAACGAGTAGTTTATTTCCTCTCTCCATGTTACCTTGTTGATGGGATTAACTGAAACTATCAAGGTGATTGCATAAAATCTCGAAAATTAACAGCTTCCAGCAATATTCTGTCATTTTTACAGCCATGTTCAGAGGGATGAACCAAACGAGATATTAAATCTCAAAATCTCTGCCATGGCAAGGCAGCTTATCAACGGAAGAGAAAATTTTCACCCCTGTGATGCTTTTCAGTTTGGCATCGGAGAATCGGGATGAAAGAAGAATGCTGTTCGGGAGAGGACGGGGAGGTTGAAAAATGTTGGACTCTTCTTGTGAATGTGGTGGGGTTTTCGGTTTTAAAGAGACCAGACAAGACTTGGACCTCTTCTTTATTCGAGGAAGTGGGAGGGGGGAAATCTTATGACAGTCTGAAGTTGATTTTTGAACCCTGCATAGCACAAATGCAAAAAATAAATAAAGAGCTCATCCCTGAGTAAAGGGGATTGAGCTAAAAATGTAACATGAAAAAATACACATCTAACATCTACCTCTATCCAGAGACTAATTATTTTCAAATACCTATACCTCTATTCGTCGTGTTGTATATTTCCGAAGCGTAAAAAGCGCAAATTCGCAGAACTCAAGCGTCATATTAAAGGAGTTGTTACGTTTGTACGTTTTTGAAATTTCACGCCAACTTTTGCAAAGTTCCCGGGGGTGGGGGTGATGTATCTAATTATGAATTTATCTGAAACGGCTGAAGTATTGCCAAGATGGCTCTAATTAGGAGAGAACTTCACACACTCTTCTTCCTTATTTATTGAGTGTGAAGTTGGGAATTCCAATTCATAGCCTGAATTTTTCACACTCTCTGGAGTTGCAAGGGATGGAAAGGTATGTACAGGCAAGGCGACTTTATTTTGAAAGAGTTATGTGTTCACTTTGAGGACTTTCAGCCTTTCAGGACTTTGCCAACATGAGAAGACTAGTTTGTTTTGAGGCTTGGAGCGAGTGAGATTTAATTATGCCACCACTCATGTTAGAGGAAATTAAGGGAAATGTGTGAAAAAAGGCATGTACAAAAACTTGAATAGCTTCAAGTATAGGGTGACAGAGAAGTGATACACGTTGCATTTAATGGGACGCCGCGCCTTGCGGCTGAATGTTTGTGGCAATGAATAAAATTGATATAAATGATGAATCTGATCATTCTCCAGAAATTGCCACAAGTTGGAATACTTGAAATTGCTTAAAAAACAAGACTTCAATAAAATTCTGCCATTTTTATTTTGTCTTTGATTTTCATTGGTCCATTGCCTACTTTCTAATAGATCCAGAGACTTCCATTTAATATGATCTGACTTCGAACTAATTTAGAAAGAAGTCATTCCCAATTATTTACTTTAATCAAAATCGCGGCCTCAGAACTTTTAGTTCAGTGTGTAATGGCTTACTGCAATATTCGTTACGAAACGAGGTAAAGTAGACTGGGAGTACTTCAAAAAAATATTAATTAAAAAACACCCGAGTACTTAGGCAGGTTTATTTCTGCAAGCCCCTTACATCATGCGGTTCAAAAATTGTTGTCACAAAATTATGGAAGTGTGAAAGTGGCAGAATTTTTTTTCACATTTGACATTATTACCAAGTGTATGTAATGCAATTGAAGGCGACTTTATTTGAAAGAGTTATATGTTCACTTTGAGGACTTTCAGCCTTTCAGGACTTTGCCAACATGAGAACACTAGTTTGTTTTGAGGCTTGGAGCGAGTGAGATTTAATTATGCCACCACTCATGATAGAGGAAATTAAGGGAAATGTGTGAAAAAAGGCATGTACAAAAACTTGAATAGCTTCATCATCGACTTACCTTCCATGTTTGCTACCTATTAATTAAAAAACACCCGAGTACTTAGGCAGGTTTATTTCTGCAAGCCCCTTACATCATGCGGTTCAAAATTAAAAAACACCCCAGTACTTAGGCAGGTTTATTTCTGCAAGCCCCTTACATCATGCGGTTCAAAAATTGTTATCACAAAATTATGGAAGTGTGAAAGTGGCAGAATTTTTTTCACATTTGACATTATTACCAAGTGTATGTAATGCAATTGAAGGCGACTTTATTTGAAAGAGTTTTATGTTCACTTTGAGGACTTTCAGCCTTTCAGGACTTTGCCAACATGAGAAGACTAGTTTGTTTTGAGGCTTGGAGCAAGTGAGATTTAATTATGCCACCACTCATGTTAGAGGAAATTAAGGGAAATGTGTGAAAAAAGGCATGTACAAAAACTTGAATAGCTTCATCATCGACTTCTCTTCCATGTTTGCTACCGAGTCCCGAGATGTAGTTATTTAGAATTGATTTTGTTAGTTTTCTTCTCCAAAAAGTGCCAAACTCTGCCCTGAATGGAAGTTTTATTCTCGTATGTCAGTCAGTACCTATCCGCAGGCATCACTAAAAAGCTCCACTTCCAATTTGACAAAATGCTAGGTCGCAATATTAAAGTCAACATACATAGACGCAGTTAGTTTGCTACCGAGTCCCGAGATGTAGTTATTTAGAATTGATTTTGTTGGTTTTCTTCTCCAAAAAGTGCCAAACTCTGCCCTGAATGGAAGTTTTATTCTCGTATGTCAGTCAGTACTTATCCGCAGGCATCACTAAAAAGCTCCACTTCCAATTTGACAAAATGCTAGGTCGCAATATTAAAGTCAACATACATAGACGCAGTTAATAATGTAACTTGACATGAGAGATCAATTACTCCGCAATCCAATAGGGTATGTCTCTTACTCTACTGTTTGAATATATCCGACCCGATATACATATCTCTTCCATACTCGATATTGCTAAATGCAGGGCGGTTCACAGGGGTTTTTCCGGTTCCATTTGCCTCGGGCTTAGGCTCTTCAAGAGGGCCTGGAACTGGTAAGTTCCTTTTCCCTCTGAAAAAGAAAATAAATAAAATTAAACCTAAAACTACCCAATAGGTATACCAATTATTGTTTGTTAATAAATAATAATTGTTGCGAGGACTGCAAGGAGGGGCCCATTTTTGGAGCTAGTCCCGGGGCTCGGCTAGGCTATGAACTGCCCTGACGGAGTGATGCATTCCACAGAATACCCGTCCTATATCTGCAGTGAAGTTCCACATATCCAGCGCCAGACAGCATTGGGGGAAAATGCAAATTTTCCAATACAAAAACATTCATCATCAGACTAAAACAAACCTCTCTGCAAAGTTTGAGGGACCTAAAGATATCACTTTTACCAAAGTTGGGTTGAAATCAGACTCAATATTTCATAGGTGACTTGATTTTACTCTAAGACAAGGCTTGAGACAAATACTCGTACGATATGGCCCTATTCTATTCTATTTCTCCATTTCTTTTTGCTCTTGTCATTTTATTTCCTTGCTCCATAATATCCATTTCTCCTAGCTATGTGCTGGTATTTTCTTACATACATTGTCAAACGTTTTGCTATGTTGCCAAGCTATTATGACCCTTCCTGTGCTCCGGATTTTTCTTCTCTCCTCCAGAAATTTTTCTCCCACATTCTCTTCCCCCCCTCCGATTTTCTTCCACTTCCCTGACTTGTATCATCATTTATTATTATCATTTTTTTATTGATATTACTGCTCCGAGATTTTTTATTTATTATTGGGGATGCCACAATGTCATAGAAGCGGAATGGAGTTTTATCCATTTCAGCACGCTCACCCAAATCCTGAAGCAGTTGTGGTGTGAAGGAATTTGTTCTAGCTGGAAAGGGGAAAGAAGGATTTCTCTCCACTTCCGATTTGACAAAATGCTAGGTCGCAATATTAAAGTCAACATACATAGACGCAGTTAATATTGTAACTTGAATGACATGAGAGATCAATTACTCCGCAATCCAATAGGGTATGTCTCTACTGTTTGAATATATCCGACCCGATATACATATCTCTTCCATACTCGATATTGCTAAATACAGGGCGGGTCACAGGGGGTTTTTCCGGTTCCATTTGCCCCGGGCTTAGGCTCTTCAAGAGGGCCTGGAACTAGCCATCAGTTCATTTCCCCTGAGAAAGAAAAGAGATGCTAAAACTACTTAATACTATTCTTGTTTGTTAATAATAGTTATGAGGACTTGTCCGTTCCTTTTCGCCTGAAAAAGAAAGCTAAAACTTCCTAATACTATTCTAATTTTTATTATGAGGATTGTGAGTAGGGGCCCCTTTTTGGAGCTAGCCCCAGGGCTCGGCTAGGCTATGAACTGCCCTGATGGAGTGATGCATTCCACAGAATACCCGTCGTATATCTGCAGTGAAGTTCCACATATCCAGCGCCAGACAGCATTGGGGGAAAATGCAAATTTTCCAATACAAAAACATTCATCATCAGCTAGGTATCTTGTTACTTTTGGAAGGAAAGTTTGATGTTTACGACGATCTGTTTTGTGTTTGGTGCTGCACGAATTTTGTTTTTGTCATCCTCCAGAGTTCAGATCCGAAATCAACTGCACTAATCACAACATTTCTCAGAGTTCTCTTAACTTAACTTCCAGTACGTTGAGTATCACCCTGTAGTAAATTCTACATACTCTGCCATAATAATGATGCGTGTGACATCTATCTCCCTCTCACAATCCCTCTTCAGCGCCCATCAACCTGGCGTAAGGTGACAAAGATAAATGCTTTTTTTTAGTCTCACAATAGAAATTCACGTGTCCAGTTGTTGGTTTCCATCTATCACTCCCCTCCCGACCAGAGGGCCCCTTCTCGCCTCATCATCAGAAACTAGAGAGAGGCATTGTAATTTGTAACTTTTCATTTCCCAATGAAACCCTAACCTTTACCTCTCTGGATGGGTCAGTAGCGGATGTAGGATTTGGGAATCTAGTGTCAGATATCCATAAAAAATGTCATACAATATGTTGATTTTCGATAAATGCTTATCTGAGCTGTCGATAGAATGGCATCTCTCATCACAAAAATTAAGGGAGAGTCTGAAAACGGACCGTTGGAATTTAAAAAAAAAAAAATAAAAAATCACTTAGATCGTACGTAGATAAATTAAGTCATGAACATGGACTTTAATTCAAATTCTAAATAGGATTGGGAAATTGGACGCACTAATTTCCCTAACTAATCTCAAGAAAATTCCCTTTTTCCTGATGTGGTCTCCACGGGGTATTAGTGGGATTAATACTCTAACAATTACCTCATCCTTGTATCCACCTCTGCCTCGAGTTTTCTACATTGATATTATCATTGCTACCATTTCCAATGGCAACATAAATTACAACTGTATCAAGCTCGTGTTATGATTTATTCTCTAATGAATCCCCCTACCTGCATTCCTACGTTCTTCATTTGCCACCGTCCCTCTGCAATCCGGGCCATATTTTACTTGAAAATATACCTTGTGTACAACACACAATCTCCCCGGGGTTTGTAATTAACAAATTTGTCCACCATTGCCCCTCTTGAACCCCCAACCCTAAGTAAAACCCCCGACCCTAAGGGTTTCCAAACCCCCGACCCTAAGGTTTTCCAAACCTATCTTGATTTCCCCATTTTTGAATTATGGCTTTTCCAGATTTCCTCTCTCAGTTGTTCAAGCTGCAATTAATTTCCTCCTGAACCCCCAACCCTAAGGGTTTCCAAACCTATCTTGATTTCCCCATTTTTGAATTATGGCTTTTCCAGATTTCCTCTCTCAGTTGTTCAAGCTGCAATTAATTTTGTTTTTATCTTCCTTTCCCTCCGAGGTTGTTGGTTGTAGTTACGGTGTGGAGTCGCGGATGTGTTTAGCGTTTGCTAGTCGTGCTTATGAACCGTTTTATTAAAAATTTGGTCTAATACAGGAGTCTCCTCTAGATTATTGACAAATAAAATTGTGTACTTAACACCTTAACAGTAACTAAAACTTAGAGTTCAACTGTAATGCTCAAATATATTCTGTTTCAAGGTAAATCTCTGTTTACAAACCAGGTGATTGCGCCCCTACCTGCATTCCTACGTTCTTCATTTGCCACCTTCCCTCTGCAATCCGGGCCATATTTTACTTGAAAATATACCTTGTGTACAAACGCAATCTCCCCGGGGTTTGTAATTAACAAATTTGTCCACCATTGCCCCTCCTATAACCCCCAACCCTAAGGGTTTCCAAACCCCCGACCTTTAGGTTTTCCAAACCTATCTTGATTTCCCCATTTTTGAATTATGGCTTTTCCAGATTTCCTCTCTCAGTTGTTCAAGCTGCAATTAATTTTGTTTTTATCTTCCTTTCCCTCCGAGGTTGTTGGTTGCAGTTACGGTGTGGAGTCGCGGATGTGTTTAGCGTTGGCTAGTCGTGCTTATGAACCGTTTTATTAAAAATTTGGTCTAATACAGGAGTCCTCTAGGTTATTGAGAAATAAATTGTGTACTTAACACCTTAACAGTAACAGTAACTAAAACTTAGAGTTCAACTGTAATGCTCAAATATATTCTGTTTCAAGGTAAATCTCTGTTTACAAACCAGGTGATTGCTTAGTCTCACAATAGAAATTCACGTGTCCAGTTGTACGTTTCCATCTATCACTCCCCTCCCGACCAGAGGGCCTCTTCTCGCCAGGAACCCCATCTAGCCACTACCGAGCTTCTGTAACACCTGGAATGGGGAGAAGATTTTTTCTGCTGAGGAATCCTGGAGTCACCCCACATTGCTTTCGCACTTTATTATCACAATATTTCACCTAGTTGTAGTAAGTATTCTAGATGTTAACTATAGCTAACAATACCTTTAGTTCAACTCGTTTCCTTGTTTTGAGTTTATCACAGCTATTGGTCATAATATGAGGCGAGATGTCTGGAGAATACTGGAGAGTCCGGAACATTCGACACAAGTCTGACCGAACTTTGTCACAAAGCTGACTTCAGCCTTTGAACAATTCTGAACCATTCAACTCCTCCTTAAAGGTTTGAAATTGAAAGTCACAAAGGAATTGGGTCACAAGGACAAAGGACCTTTATAGCCTGAGAAAGCAAAAGCAAGCACATTTTAATAACGAGTAGTTTATTTCCTCTCTCCATGTTACCTTGTTGATGGGATTAACTGAAACTATCATAATTGGCAAACCCCCGCTAAACCCTGCATATTACCTTTTGATCACCTATCTGTTCCAAAGCTCCCGCTACCCATCACGCATGATCAACTTGATAACTCAAATCATAATCCGATCAAAAGTTCAACAATATCAAAACGAGAGCTTTTTATCAAACAGTCGCCGCCAGTATTTATCCTGCGCACGGTAATCCTATCAAATCCTTATCAACTCATCAAGCGTATGGAAACCTGGAGAGTAAAGAATCCTAGCGAGGGAGATGGAAGGGATCCTGATGAGGGACTTACCATGGATGAAACCCTGTTTGGTAATAAATTCAAGGAGCAGCATGCACATCTCAAACATCGTAAAAATTTAGAAATAAAAAACCCATCAGCCACAACGTTATCTCAAACTGCTTGAGGCGAAGAGGAAGAAGAAAACGAAGCAAAAGGAGAAATTCTTGTAATATTTTTGCACCTGGGCACCCACCCCCCATATAAAACATCACAAGGGTGACATCATACAAAGGATAATAGGAAATACCCAGGTGTGCAGTGCTAGGCGTCCTGCTGTGCCAGGAATTCCATGTCCTCTCTTAATTCTTCATGTTTGATCACAGGATAACCAGTAGTGCCTGGCTGGGTTAATTAAATTTTCATATCCTCGTGCGCGACGCAGAGTTTTTCAGATGTTTCTGATTAGATAACAACTAGGTATGAATAATGAATGGCCTCGGCTGACTTTTGATTTCTATTCTTATTTTACCAGTTGTTTCTTTTAGGTGTCTTTTTTGACGAGAATGAGATGCAGATCTTTAATCTCTGAGGTCCAAAGGTGTTGTTTTCTGATATCTGTGATGTGAGGTCTCGTATTTGGGGTTTGTTATCTTCAATTCTGGATTCTCCATTTTTGACTTCTGCTAGAAGTTTAATCGCTGATTAAACACCTTTGTTAAGTGAATCACTCAATAACATCAGAGGAGGTGGTTTAATTTGTATTTGATTCTTTTTGTTAGTATAAAAACATTGAGCAAAATGGTAGTATGTAAAGAAAGTTTTGTTATTTTTTGTGCTATGAACTATTGCTAGTTAAAAATCTTCAAAGGTAACTTGAATTTGATACATTCTTCTCTTGAATGTGATTTCGTTGATAATTGAAAGTTCATCTTTTAAGAGATTGATGTGGAGACCGACACATTTTGATGATTTTATTGTTTATTCTTCTATTCTTACTTCCATGTAGGATCCGTTGAAAGAGATAATTTTATATCATAATAATCTGTATGGTCATCATCAAATATGTAAACCATTGGATAGTGAGGAGACCATAAGAGTTATAATAACCGATAATAATACTTGTAGTAACTAACTTAAATAAGATACAGAATAGAATGAATACCACCTCAGATGGTTCCAATACATGAGGGACTATCAGCTGGGTGGTCCTCATAGCGACTGGAGGTAGGTCCCGATAATAATCCAATAGTTTCCAGTTCAATTCCCCCACTGTTTAAAATAATTACTCTCATGACTAGGATCGTACTACAAGATAATGGAAAGAACATCTCAAATTTGTGCTCCATACTTAAACTTTAATTGTTTCAAGGAATATACGAGCCAGCCTACTTGGCTTGGAAGCTGTCACGCCTGCCTCATGCTAGGTCGCGGTTTCGATTCTGGCCCGGGGCGT
Source organism: Diaphorina citri (assembly GCF_000475195.1). Classification (NCBI taxonomy): domain Eukaryota; kingdom Metazoa; phylum Arthropoda; class Insecta; order Hemiptera; family Psyllidae; genus Diaphorina; species Diaphorina citri. The sequence continues at coordinate 15,144 of NW_007379050.1, forward strand.
ACTTTAAACAGATAAGGTTCGTTCTCGTAACGGCTGGCTTTCTCCTATCCTGTCCTCGTTCTCTGTTTGATTTCAGGACGATAATACCTCCATGGTTACCGATCCCTCTTTTTAAATCATTTCTTTTTTCAATATTTTTTGGGAAATTTCATCAAAATCGGCCACTGATCGATTGTTCTCGTTACACTGCATGCTTTGTAACTCACAAACGATCAGCAGTGTTCTGCTCAAATCACACATAACACATAATGTTAATACTACAATCTAATTAAAAACACACTTCAATAGGGCTTTCAGCAAGATTTCAATCAAACGAGATTGCAATGACATTTGGGTGGGAGAATGGGTGGCCCTATGCGTGTGTGGCACATTTGAATTTCGGAGGTGAAATGCTTTCAAACTTGGCAAAGATTCCCTCGGATTGAAAATTGTGAAAGGGGTGTGTGCTGTGGTGAGAGCGGCGGTGGTAATTTCAGAACGTTAATGATGGTAAATCAAAGCGTGCTGCCTCTGCCTCTTGCCGGGGAAAGTTTGAGAGCTGTGTGTTGAGGAGGTATTTTAATATGATTTAGGCTTAGGAACCTATCTGAGACTTTTTACTTTCTATTGGTCGTCTTGGTATTGGCCTTGAAATCTGGAATGAAAATTTTGTCATAAGAAGACAGTGAAGTAGTCCCGGTTTGTTCAATCCCAGTACCCTTCCTGGGGTAATTTTTGTGTGGTCTCAGTAAAATAATGGACTGTTTTATTTTCATGGCATTTTCACTTGCGGTAATTTTGTCACATCCACCAAATTCTTTGAGTTTTTGTTACTCCTTCACCTTCGAGTGAAATTTAAAGTTTTGACAATGTGTTGAATTTTCTCACTAGACATAACTAGATAGTTTTCCACTGTTTTCTGTAAGTGCTTACTGTGCCTAACCTTTTCCACATCTCCTATTTTTTTCCAAGAGTGAGCATAGAGCTGTTCCTCCCCCTCTTCACACGCAATGCTTCTGGCAGGTCACGTGTCACGAGGGAAAAACCGCACCGAAAATATTTCAAGATTTTCAATTCTCTCCTCATTTTGAATTTTCACTCGTAGAAAAGAGAGTACGACTTTATAATTAATTGTTATCAAACAGTTCTCTCTCTCTGCTTTTTATTTTATTGCCATTTTGAATATTAATCACCTCCGTAGCAACCCCTCTCTTCCCCACCTTTCTCTCTCTCTCTCGCCCCCTCTCTCTCTCTCTCTCAGTTGTCATTGTCGAAACTTTGAATTTCACTTCGAAAGTAAAGGGGTAACAACCGGGGGACTCGTCACTTTTCGGGGAACTTGAAATTTAATTTCGACTTTCAAAGCTTTAGGTAATATTGTTTGATTTTTTGAGCGACGCTCCCTCTCTCTCTCACTCTCTCTCAGTCGTCATTGTCGAAACTTTGAATTTCACTTCGAAAGTAAAGGGGTAACAACCGGGGGACTCGTCACTTTTCGGGGAAGTTGAAATTTAATTTCGACATTCAAAGCTTTAGGTAATATTGTTTCATTTTTTGAGCGACGCTCTTGGTTCGTTTTGGTGATGATATTTTTGGACGTTTTCAAATTTCAAAAGCTTTTCCTAAAAGGACGCTCTTGGTTCGTTTTGGTGATGTTATTTTTGGACGTTTTCAAATTTCAAAAGCTTTCCTAATGGGATCTCTTGAAAAATGTAGGATAAGGTAGGTAAGTAAAAAAAAAGAAATTAAAAAAGAAAAAAAAAAATATGATAATTAAAAAAATAAAATAAGCCTCTGAACCTTTTCCATGATCTTCGGCTCCTCCATTGTTTTACGTAAATTACACGTTCCACAATTAATGCATCACTCTCTCTGTAATGTGCTCTCCACGCCGCTTCCTCCTTTGTGAAGCCAGGGGTGTCTATGTTCCGGACAGAGGTAGAAACGTAAAGAAAATCTTTTCTGAAGACGAGTACACATTCCTATTGAGGAGTACAAACACGGCTAGAAAATAAAGTGCGTAATGTATGTTGATTATGATTAGAAAAGCAGAAGAGATTCAGGCTGATGACGAAACTGAGGGGTTCCAGAGTAAGATTGATCCAATAGAGGGGATTTCTCAAAATGAAAACTAGATTCTAATATGAGCAGGGCGGTTCACAAGGGTTTTTCCGGTTCCATTTGCCTCGGGCTTAGGCTCTTCAAGAGGGCCTGGAACTAGCCATCAGTTCATTACCCCTGAGAAAGAAAAGAGAGGCTAAAACTACTATTCTTGTTTGTTAATAATAGTTATGAAGACTCTGAGAATGGGCACTACTTGTCTCGAACTTAGTCTCCCCAAGAGGGTCTGGAACTAGCCGTTCCTTTTCCCCTGAAAAAGAAAGCTAAAACTACTTAATACTATTCTTGTTTGTTAATAATTATTATGAGGATTGTGAGTAGGTCCCCTTTTTGGAGCTAGCCCCAGGGCTCGGCTAGGCTATGAACTGCCCTGACGGAGTGATGCATTCCACAGAATGCCCGTCGTATATCTGCAGTGAAGTTCCACATATCCAGCGCCAGACAGCATTGGGGGAAAATGCAAATTTTCCAATACAAAAACATTCATCATCAGAAACTAGAGAGAGGCATTGTAATTTGTAACTTTTCATTTCCCAATGAAACCCTAACCTTTACCTCTCTGGATGGGTCAGTAGCGGATGTAGGATTTGGGAATCTAGTGTCAGATATCCATAAAAAATGTCATACAATATGTTGATTTTCGATAAATGCTTATCTGAGCTGTCGATAGAATGGCATCTCTCATCACAAAAATTAAGGGAGAGTCTGAAAACGGACCGTTGGAATTTAAAAAAAAAAAAATAAAAAATCACTTAGATCGTACGTAGATAAATTAAGTCATGAACATGGACTTTAATTCAAATTCTAAATAGGATTGGGAAATTGGACGCACTAATTTCCCTAACTAATCTCAAGAAAATTCCCTTTTTCCTGATGTGGTCTCCACGGGGTATTAGTGGGATTAATACTCTAACAATTACCTCATCCTTGTATCCACCTCTGCCTCGAGTTTTCTACATTGATATTATCATTGCTACCATTTCCAATGGCAACATAAATTACAACTGTATCAAGCTCGTGTTATGATTTATTCTCTAATGAATCCCCCTACCTGCATTCCTACGTTCTTCATTTGCCACCGTCCCTCTGCAATCCGGGCCATATTTTACTTGAAAATATACCTTGTGTACAACACACAATCTCCCCGGGGTTTGTAATTAACAAATTTGTCCACCATTGCCTTTTGGAAGGAAAGTTTGATGTTTACGACGATCTGTTTTGTGTTTGGTGCTGCACGAATTTTGTTTTTGTCATCCTCCAGAGTTCAGATCCGAAATCAACTGCACTAATCACAACATTTCTCAGAGTTCTCTTAACTTAACTTCCAGTACGTTGAGTATCACCCTGTAGTAAATTCTACATACTCTGCCATAATAATGATGCGTGTGACATCTATCTCCCTCTCACAATCCCTCTTCAGCGCCCATCAACCTGGCGTAAGGTGACAAAGATAAATGCTTTTTTTTAGTCTCACAATAGAAATTCACGTGTCCAGTTGTTGGTTTCCATCTATCACTCCCCTCCCGACCAGAGGGCCCCTTCTCGCCAGGAACCCCATCTAGCCACTACCGAGCTTCTGTAACACCTGGAATGGGGAGAAGATTTTTTCTGTTGAGGAATCCTGGAGTCACCCCACATTGCTTTCGCACTTTATTATCACAATATTTCACCTAGTTGTAGTAAGTATTCTAGATGTTAACTATAGCTAACAATACCTTTAGTTCAACTCGTTTCCTTGTTTTGAGTTTATCACAGCTATTGGTCATAATATGAGGCGAGATGTCTGGAGAATACTGGAGAGTCCGGAACATTCGACACAAGTCTGACCGAACTTTGTCACAAAGCTGACTTCAGCCTTTGAACAATTCTGAACCATTCAACTCCTCCTTAAAGGTTTGAAATTGAAAGTCACAAAGGAATTGGGTCACAAGGACAAAGGACCTTTATAGCCTGAGGTCCCGATACCAATACATCTACAAAGGCCATTGTCTGATTCACTTAGAACTGTTTAATACTACAGTGGATTTTCAATTCTTATGATGGAATCTCTATCGTTCCCTAAGACAAAGGAATCAAAGGACACTGCGATGTGGTACCTTTCATCTCGCAGCTTTTGAGTCATCTTAAATATCATTTCTCAAGGAGGAAGCACCCAACACTCCATGACCAAGGGATCATGAAATGTATCAAAGGCAGAGAGAGAGAGAGAGAGAGAGAGATGAGGAGATTTGATGGTGTCTCTGTCCCTCCTAATGCTTCTATTGTGTGGCCTAATGATTTCTCTCTCCTTCAACAATATTGAATTTTCAACTGGAGAATGGTACATTTTGGATGTATGAAACATGATTGTGTGGTTCAGTGTAATCTAATGATTCGATTTTCAACGGTTTTGATGATGTTCATCGTCTGTTCGTTTGAAAATCGAAAACTCGTTTGGAGAAAGCAAAAGCAAGCACATTTTAATAACGAGTAGTTTATTTCCTCTCTCCATGTTACCTTGTTGATGGGATTAACTGAAACTATCATAATTGGCAAACCCCCGCTAAACCCTGCATATTACCTTTTGATCACCTATCTGTTCCAAAGCTCCCGCTACCCATCACGCATGATCAACTTGATAACTCAAATCATAATCCGATCAAAAGTTCAACAATATCAAAACGAGAGCTTTTTATCAAACAGTCGCCGCCAGTATTTATCCTGCGCACGGTAATCCTATCAAATCCTTATCAACTCATCAAGCGTATGGAAACCTGGAGAGTAAAGAATCCTAGCGAGGGAGATGGAAGGGATCCTGATGAGGGACTTACCATGGATGAAACCCTGTTTGGTAATAAATTCAAGGAGCAGCATGCACATCTCAAACATCGTAAAAATTTAGAAATAAAAAACCCATCAGCCACAACGTTATCTCAAACTGCTTGAGGCGAAGAGGAAGAAGAAAACGAAGCAAAAGGAGAAATTCTTGTAATATTTTTGCACCTGGGCACCCACCCCCCATATAAAACATCACAAGGGTGACATCATACAAAGGATAATAGGAAATACCCAGGTGTGCAGTGCTAGGCGTCCTGCTGTGCCAGGAATTCCATGTCCTCTCTTAATTCTTCATGTTTGATCACAGGATAACCAGTAGTGCCTGGCTGGGTTAATTAAATTTTCATATCCTCGTGCGCGACGCAGAGTTTTTCAGATATTTCTGATTAGATAACAACTATGAATAATGAATGGCCACGGCTGACTTTTGATTTCTATTCTTATTTTACCAGTTGTTTCTTTTAGGTGTCTTTTTTGACGAGAATGAGATGCAGATCTTTAATCTGTTTCTGATTAGATAACAACTAGGTATGAATAATGAATGGCCTCGGCTGACTTTTGATTTCTATTCTTATTTTACCAGTTGTTTCTTTTAGGTGTCTTTTTTGACGAGAATGAGATGCAGATCTTTAATCTCTGAGGTCCAAAGGTGTTGTTTTCTGATATCTGTGATGTGAGGTCTCGTATTTGGGGTTTGTTATCTTCAATTCTGGATTCTCCATTTTTGACTTCTGCTAGAAGTTTAATCGCTGATTAAACACCTTTGTTAAGTGAATCACTCAATAACATCAGAGGAGGTGGTTTAATTTGTATTTGATTCTTTTTGTTAGTAGGTATAAACATTGAGCAAAATGGTAGTATGTAAAGAAAGTTCTGTTATTTTTTGTGCTATGAACTATTGCTAGTTAAAAATCTTCAAAGGTAACTTGAATTTGATACATTCTTCTCTTGAATGTGATTTCTGTGCCAGAAATTGTATGAAACTATGAAAGTAACAATCCCCTGTGTGGAGAGTCCCCTCGAATGCCTCCTATGCCTAATATGAATACATTCATTTCTACAACATCGATTACAAGATCATTTATCAAGAGCTTTGACGCCTCCGCTGATATTTGCATGAAAAATTATTCTCTCCGAACATAAACATAACATTAAGGATGAATTACACGAGAAGGCAAACGTGTCCAAAGAAAAAATATTAATATCAAAAGGTCAGAAAAATAATATTCAGAAATCCCTTCCGTGACTTTTGCTGTAAATGCCAAAAAATAAAAGGGTTTAAGGAAGAAGCCGGGGAAAAAATATGAAAGGGGTTGATGTTCCAGATAATGTATCACAGGAAAGAGTTGAAAGTGTCAAGCAAACCTTTACTTTCAGTCTCTTTATTTTTTTCCTAAATTCAAAAGAAAATAAAGCAATGCTAATGAAAAACAGCATCATACTTTGAAGGAAATAAATCTTTCTTCAATCTATTTACACAGAAAATTTACCCAAGTACCTTCTTAGGTTCTTTGATTAATAAATTATCACATCAGTGAAGGAAAGAAAGTAAACCTTATCAGTATTATCAGCCCCATTATTTTTCACCGGAAAATTTACCTACGTACGTTGAAGCCAAGAAAGAGCTTCCCTCTCTAGATTTTTCCTCTCCTTCTTTCTAAAACAAACCTCTCTGCAAAGTTTGAGGGACCTAAAGATATCGCTTTTACCAAAGATGGGTTGAAATCAGACTCAATAATTCATAGGTAACTTGATTTTATTCTAACCTCTTCAGCTTGAGACAAATACTCGTACGATATGGCCCTATTCTATTCTATTTCTCCATTTCTTTTTGCTCTTGTCATTCTATTTCCTTGCTCCATAATATCCATTTCTCCTAGCTATGTGCTGGTATTTTCTTACATACATTGTCAAACGTTTCGCCATGTTGCCAAGCTATTATGACCCTTCCTGTGCTCCGGATTTTTCTTCTCTCCTCCAGAAATTTTTCTCCCACATTCTCTTCCCCCCCTAGAATTTTTTCTCCCACATTCTCTTCCTCCCCCTCCGATTTTCTTCCACTTCCCTGACTTGTATCATCATTTATTATTATCATTTTTTTTATTGATATTACTGCTCCGAGATTTTTTATTTATTATTGGGGATGCCACAATGTCATAGAAGCGGAATGGAGTTTTATCCATTTCAGCACGCTCACCCAAATCCTGAAGCAGTTGTGGTGTGAAGGAATTTGTTCTAGCTGGAAAGGGGAAAGAAGGATTTCGAGGGTGAGTTGGGTTTGCCCTTGGCTTGTTGGTTGAAGGGTTTAGTAGAGTTGCGTGATTTGAGTTGTGCATTCTTCAGGAATATCTCGGAATGTTGTGGTGTCGTTGTAATTCTGATCATGCTAATGAAACGATCTTACTTTCCTACATATCTCTATCAGTAGTCTTTGGGTATTGTGTGCATGGAAAATGAGGCCTCACAGTATCTAAGAATCTTAAGCTAGCCAGGGGCTTGTGTACCGAAAGTACCGAAACTAACCTAACCACGGGCATAACTCACCTGTGAATCTAAATCTGCTAATGAGACGATCTTACTTTCCTACATATCTCTATCAGTAGTCTTTGGGCATTGTGTGCATGAAAAATGAGGCCTCACAGTATCTTAAGAATCTTAAGCTAGCCAGGGGCTTGTGTACCGAAAGTACCGAAACTAACCTAACCATGGGCATAACTCACCTGTGAATCTAAATCATTTAATTACAAGAATATACATCCATCATATCACCAGGTACTGAGGTAATGTCACCAAAAAAAGGATTTCGAGGGTGAGTTGGGTTTGCCCTTGGCTTGTTGGTTGAAGGGTATAGTAGAGTTGCGTGATTTGAGTTGTGCATTCTTCAGGAACATCTCGGAATGTTGTGGTGTCGTTGTAATTCTGATCATGCTAATGAGACGATCTTACTTTCCTACATATCTCTATCAGTAGTCTTTGGGTATTGTGTGCATGGAAAATGAGGCCTCACAGTATCTAAGAATCTTAAGCTAGCCAGGGGCTTGTGTACCGAAAGTACCGAAACTAACCTAACCACGGGCATAACTCACCTGTGAATCTAAATCATTTAATTACAAGAATATACATCCATCATATCACCAGGTACTGAGGTAATGTCACCAAAAGAAAGACTTCATCCAATCCCCAGCACTTGTTGTTGGGTATGAAAAGAAAAATTCACCAAAACGTATACAAATGTGTACCTAATAATAACAGGGATCTTGTTCATCATGTCACCAGGTAATGTCATCAAAAGAAAGACTTCATTTGAATACAAAACTGTTGTACCAATCCCCAGCACTTGTTGTTGGGTATGAAAAGAAAAATTCACCAAAACGTATACAAATGTGTACCTAATAATAACAGGGATCTTGTCATTCTATTCTCAACTCTGGAGGATGGTGGCATTCAAATGCTCCTTCATTCAATTCAGAGCAGCGATTATGATCCTGTTCCACTTCATTTCTGCCATTGTAAGTGATAATTGTAAATATGATAATAATATGTACGTAAGTATGATGAATTTCTCTCTTGGAAGAAGACTGCTTCTTCGTATTCGTATAATGCACCATTCAACATTGAAATGTCATTTCAACTCTAGAGGATGGTGGCATTCAAATGCTTCTTCATTCAATTCAGAGCAGCGATTATGATCCTGTTCCACTTCATTTCTGCCATTGTAAGTGATAATTGTAAATATGATAATAATAATTATGTACGTAAGTATGATGAATTTCTCTCTTGGAAGAAGACTGCTTCTTCGTATTCGTATAATGCACCATTCAACATTGAAATGTCATTTGCTCCGCTCGCTGGTGAAATCCAGGGTGAATGCTGTTCACGCTTCTTTTGCCTTTTTTGTGATTCATAATTGGGTCGAAATCCCTCTCTCTCTCACTCTCTCTCTCACTCTCTCTCAGTCGTCATTGTCGAAACTTTGAATTTCACTTCGAAAGTAAAGGGGTAACAAGCGGGGGACTCGTCACTTTTCGGGGAAGTTGAAATTTAATTTCGACTTTGAAAGCTTTAGGTAATAGTGTTTCATTTTTTGAGCGACGCTCTTGGTTCGTTTTGGTGATGATATTTTTGGACGTTTTCAAATTTCAAAAGCTTTTCCTAAAAGGAGTAGGTATCTTGTCACTTTTGGAAGGAAAGTTTGATGTTTACGACGATCTGTTGTGTGTTTGGTGCTGCACGAATTTTGTTTTTGTCATCCTCCAGAGTTCAGATCCGAAATCAACTGCACTGATCACAACATTTCTCAGGTTGTTTCCGTTGTTTCTTGACGTCCAGTACGTTGAGTATCACCCTGTAGTAAATTCTACATACTCCGCCATCATAATGATGCGTGTGACATCTATCTCCCTCTCACAATCCCTCTTCAGCGCCCATCAACCTGGCGTAAGGTGACAAAGATAAATGCTTTTTTTAGTCTCACAATAGAAATTCACGTGTCCAGTTGTTGGTTTCCATCTATCACTCCCCTCCCGACCAGAGGGCCCCTTCTCGCCAGGAACCCCATCTAGCCACTACCGAGCTTCTGTAACACCTGGAATGGGGAGAAGATTTTTTCTGCTGAGGAATCCTAGAGTCACCCCACATTGCTTTCGCACTTTATTATCACAATTTTTCACCTAGTTGTAGTAAGTATTCTAGCTAGATGTTAACTATAGCTAACAATACCTTTAGTTCAACACGTTTCCTTGTTTTGAGTTTATCACAGCTATTGGTCATAATATGAGGCGAGATGTCTGGAGAATACTGGAGAGTCCGGAGCATTCGATACAAGTCTGACCGAACTTTGTCACAGAGCTGACTTTGAACAATTCTGAACCATTCAACTCCTCCTTAAAGGTTTGACATTGAAAGTCACAAAGGAATTGGGTAACAAGGACAAAGGACCTTTATAGCCTGAGGTCCCGATACCAATACATCTACAAAGGTCATTGTCTGATTCACTTAGAACTGTTTAATACTACAGTGGATTTTCAATTCTTATGATAGAATCTCTATCGTTTCCAAAGACAAAGGAATCAAAGGATACTGCGATGTGGTACCTTTCATCTCGCAGCTTTTGAATCATCTTAAATATCATTTCTCAAGGAGGAAGCACCAACACTCCAGGACCAACTAGGCTGGCTCAATGTCATGTTTTGCCCCTACTAACACGAGAAAAAAAAGTCATGGAAATTCCTACAGCTGTATTTTTCTTCCACATCTACATACATTTCTCATGAACTCCCATCACATAGAGAGCTCAACACAGCTGACGGCTGCATTGTGACATTGTGTTCAAATCCCTGTTGTTGTTTTTTCTGCTGTTTTTCCAATTATGCTAACAGCTCAGCTAATATCTACTCCAGCTAATTTGTCTGGGTACGCTTTTTTCCCCCATTCTTATCTGCTTGAACATTTTTCATTAAATATCTGTCTTCCCTGATCTTTTTTTTTTTCCTCGGGTTTTTCGATCTCTTCTTTCACATCTAGTTCATCTCCACTTCTTTCTCTTGTTTTTTTAAACTTTTTACTTCTTCGGTGGTATTTACTTTTTCTGCAGCATTTATCCTTCAAAAATTTACAAAAGACAAAAATCGTGAGGGTTTTTTTTTTTCCTCGGGTTTTTCGATCTCTTCTTTCACATCTAGTTCATCTCCACTTCTTTCTCTTGTTTTTTAAACTTTTTACTTCTTCGGTGGTATTTACTTTTTCTGCAGCATTTATCCTTCAAAAATTTACAAAAGACAAAAATCGTGAGGCAGTCTATTGAATGGTTTCATTTCAATAAAGTGTTTTGGTTCCTTAGACTTTCTAGAACGTTAGTTTAATTATTGTTGTTTGCGCTTATTAGTAAATCATCCAATTGAAATAGGTACCAGGCCAATCTGGTATAGTCTTTTTTGTGTGTTTTATAAAGTCTTTTTTGTGTGTTTTATAAAGTCCATTTATTTCTGAATTTGGTTGAGCCATTTCTCATATCATCTTCACTAAACTTGCTTCTTGCACTCCAAATACCATGTTCTTTCTTCTCACCATGAACTTCCTTCTTTCTACTTCCCTTCCCATGATTTTTTCCTCCCTCTGGTCAGTTTCTTTGGTTATGTATATTTCCAACTCATTTAATAATTTTTCAACACAGTTTTTTGTTCTCTCGGCTGGCAGGTTTGTCAACTTTTAAACTTGGCTTGTGCAAAACGTATGATTTATTTTTTTCTTGCTTTTTTTAACTTTTTTTCCTTCCTTTTGTCACCCTTTTTTCCCTCCTGATATTCCTGTTTTTCTTTTTTTTTTTTTTTTTTTTTATTCGGGTTTTTTTTTTTTTTGGTCCTTTGTTTCCTGCAGCATTTATCCTTCAAAAATTTACAAAAGACAAAAATCGTGAGGCAGTCTATTGAATGGTTTCATTTCAATAAAGTGTTTTGGTTCCTTAGACTTTCTAGAACGTTAGTTTAATTATTGTTGTTTGCGCTTATTAGTAAATCATCCAATTGAAATAGGTACCAGGCCAATCTGGTATAGTCTTTTTTGTGTGTTTTATAAAGTCCATTTATTTCTGAATTTGGTTGAGCCATTTCTCATATTATCTTCACTAAACTTGCTTCTTGCACTCCAAATACCATGTTCTTTCCTCTCACCATGAACTTCCTTCTTTCTACTTCCCTTCCCATGAGTTTTGGTTCCTTAGACTTTCTAGAACGTTAGTTTAATTATTGTTGTTTGCGCTTATTAGTAAATCATCCAATTGAAATAGGTACCAGGCCTGACGGACCTAGGTATCTGAGACGGCCTGACGGACCCAGGTATCTGAGACGGTCTGACGGACCCAGGTATCTGAGACGGTCTGACGGACCCAGGTATCTGAGACGGCCTGACGGACCTAGGTATCTGAGACGGTCTGACGGACCCAGGTATCTGAGACGGCCTGACGGACCCAGGTATCTGAGACGGCCTGACGGGCCCAGGTATCTGAGACGGCCTGACGGACCTAGGTATCTGAGACGGCCTGACGGACCTAGGTATCTGAGACGGCCTGACGGACCTAGATATCTGAGACGGCCTGACGGACCTAGGTTTAGAGCTTTTTCCACCTCACACGTACCGAATGTCTGTCAGGCGGTCTGAGTCAGATTGACATTATAAATACCCCCACACTTGTACATTAGATTTTAGAAGAATGTCTTATGATAAAAGATCCAAGTCTAAAACCATACGACATCGACATCAGACTCTTTACGTAAATTTTTTCTGTGTAAATTTACCTGGATGTTATCGCATTTCATTGGACAAACACACATTACACGTAACATTTATTTACTGGAAAATAGTGATTATAATGATCGGAGCTTAACTTTAACTTCCTTTGGTTTATGATCAAACTGAAACATACATAACTCACATTACAAACCTCGCATAAATTTTCCAATACCTACAATACCTACCTTCGTTTTGACTCCATTTGTGAAAAACTCCATTTAACTTCCACTCATTGTCATTTAACTTCAACTCATTGTCTGAGCTTCTCATGTTTTATGATCGGACTCAAATAACTAGCATTGAACACATCATCACACATGTTCAAATGCCTTGTTTTTCTTTCTTTGCCCTGGCACTCGGCGGTGGCTTGGTGTGGTTAAGTGTGTTTTGACCTTTATTCGTTTTCGCAATTTTTCTGCTCTTGTTGAAAAAACAATACAGCTTCATTTCAAGTGATTTTCATAGAGAATCAATATCCCTGAAGTCCCTGATATGGTCTTGGAGTATGCTGTAGGGTGCCTCCGTGTTATAATTCAAATAACTAACATTGATTTTCCAATAGATTGGTATAAATTCCACTAATCTTATTCCTCATTGGTTAAAGAATTATCTCCATGATCCAATGTGTTTTGACCTTTATTCGTTTTCGCAGTTTTTCTGCTCTTGTTGAAAAAACAATACAGCTTCATTCCAAGTGATTTTCATAGAGAATCAATATCCCTGACTCCCTGAAGTCCCTGATGTGGTCTTGGAGTATGCTGTAGGGTGCCTCCGTGTTATAGCGCCCTTATAATTTATCAGCAAATCACAAATCAGTACCGTAGAATAGAATAGAATATGCATAGAATAGAATAAAATATGTATAAATGTATAGAATATGTATGGAATAGAATAGATAAGACTAATGATTTGACCAGGAAGTGACATCCATACAGCACAGCAATGATTGCAATGATATATCCGAGTGATTGAGAATTGAGACAAGAGATTTGATTGGTAATGACGGCTGGTTACTATCTGTTATCACGGGGTCTACTATTTTCAACAGTACGTTATTCTACTAAATTAGTAGATAGATGTTAAACGCAGTTATTTCACAAACATGTACCGGGAAATAATTTCAGCGTGAATGCACTGAATACTTGTCACTAAATGATTACAGTATCTTATTGATATAGTAATAATAACCATAATCCTACGAATAATAAAATAGTAATCATCACCCAGAACACCGGATAACAGATGAGCGCGAGAATAATTGACCAAAGTCACCCGGCGGTCACCCATCCAGAACATTACCAAGCTCACCCAATCACTCATAGGTATTTCTAAACTATGGAATACTATAGATTATACATAGATAGGTACTATTATTATTAGATTGGTAGTCAATTAACAAATAACCAATAAAGTGTTCAATATTAAAACAGGCAAAGTAATTACAAAACGTTTTAATACAATGGGGGGATCAATACAGGCCTCGGAACATAGGGGTTACCAAAGTAGGGGACTCTAAAAATACCATCGACAATCTACCTCCCATACCTCACATCTACGTCAGTGTCCAAATGAAGGTCTTGGTTTGTGGAATAGGAGGACCCCAGCTCATCCAAAGATAAATCCTGGCATGCTTGATTGGTAAATCACAGACTCAACTTTGGATTGAGAACCACTCTGGAAATTGTCTCAGGAATTCAGGACCCAAAGCAAGCCAAACACGTTTGGTAACCACTGTTCCCAGGACTACTAATAGAGATTCAATAGAAAGATTAGCAAAGTTACGCGTTCTGCTCTGTCGAGTAGGGTACTGGGGTACTGGGGTAGGACAATCGATTTATAGAGTGACCTTACATCCTTTGTAATTCCCAGGGTAGAAGATTGCCCTATTAAATTCTGTTCATATCCTAAAAGAATCTCCTGTTATTGTCTGTCTGATCTCAAAAAAAAAAAAAAAAAAAATGTCGAGATAGGCCGCAATTGTATGCTCTTTTTGGGCAAAACCTTTAGCTACTTCATTTTCCAGAATTGCTAGATTGTCCACGGTAGAACGCCTGAGCCGCCCACCGCTTTGAAATGGGTTTAAAAGGCTTTTCTTTTCTAGGGTCCAAAAAAGTCTTTTGTTAATCATTTTTTCCAATAGTTTTCCAGAACAGTTGAGGAGTGCAGAGGTAGAAATGTGAAGATCTTTTTCTGAAGAAGAGTACACATTGCCATTGAGTACAAACACGGCTAGAATATCAAGTGTGTAATGTTTGTTGATCACAGAAGTAGAAGAGACTCAGGCTGATGACGAAACTGAGGGGTTCCAGAGTAAGATTGATCCAATAGAGGGGATTTCTCAAAATGAAAACTAGATTCTAATATGAAGCCAAAGCAAGGAGCTATTCTTTTTAGCTTATTATGCAGCAATCCTATTTTCCCATTCGGACCTAGAACCCACTTAACAACTGTTGATGTCTTGAGGTTGGTTGATTTTATGGTGTTTGGTTTAATTCTTCCAAGTGTCAATTTCTCCCTTTGCGAGTAACCTGGGATTTCTTCACTCCACCAACGCAACGCCCGGGGATTTTTGAACCCCTATTACTTTTTCCAGCTTTCACCCCCCCATTTTTTTACAAAGATATATAATATTATATTTTCTTTCTTTTTGTTCAAAGAGCTCTCTCCGTGACCCCTTCATTTTTTACTAAAAAACCTGTTTAACTGGGAAAATCGAGCCTCTATAAGTGGGAATGAGCCTCTGTAAGTGGGAAAGGTTGCCACTTTCCTAGGTCCGGAGCCTTCTGCGGACCTCTGTAAGTGGGAATTTGTAGGAAAGCATAAGTGTGGGAATAGGAAAATGGCAACCTCTCTAAGTGGGACATTTTTTAACTGGGAAACCTGGATAAGTGGGAAAAAATTGTCTGTCCCTAGGATTCCCACTTAGACAGGTTCGACTGTATAGACGCTATACGTAAATTGATTTGAAAAATAATTGCTATCAAAGACCTCCTTCTAAATGGTAGAGACCAAATAAAGCTTTTAACACTTTGAGTGCCAAGCCATATTTTGAAGAATTTACCCAGGGGCCCAACGGCGCACTTATTTGTGCGACATGCACTTTTTGTGCGGGAAAAAATTGTCTGTCCCTTGGATTCCCACTTAGACAGGTTCGACTGTATAGACGCTATATACGTAAATTGATTTGAAAAATAATTGCTATTAAAGACCTCCTTCTAAATGGTAGAGACCAAATAAAGCTTTTAAATGAGAAGAGTAAATAGAGGAAGCGCCATTTTAGGAGGTAGTACGTACTAGATAACCGTCAGAATTCAATACTCATTGATCCAAATACCAAATAAAGAAAAACTAACCGTGAGGACATCAGGACAAGCATTATAATGACCAAGCTTTGCAGAAGAAACTCACAAATACACGGAAAAGTTGAAAAAGGTCCTCATTAAATTGTGACTTCTTCCTTACAATTTGTACAGGATTGAACAACGTCAGAAAAAAAAGGAGAAGAAAATCTCGAAAAATCTTAGCCGCGTTTTCATTTTCTTTGAATTTGATCTTACATTTTGCGAGGAGTCTGAGTGCACCCACTGTAGTCAATAGATTGGCTATCCTTAAATTCCTTAACTTGAGTGTTCTATGTCTATGAGAAATTGGAGCTTTCTAACCGGATAGGATAGAAATTATTGGATGTGCCAAACCTCCCAATATACAGGCGATATGGGAATTCTACATCGAATTAATGTTTTATACCTATTCCTATTAGAAATGTCTGAAATTCGAACGAGAAAATTGAAATTATAGGGCAAACAATTTGTCATTTCAAAATCGAAAAACTCGAGACTTCCACGCACACCACCCTGTCGATTCTTCTGAGGGAAATTTATGATGCGTTTAACGCGATCTTTCCCACCACCCTCCTCTGCTCCCAGGAGGAAAATCACTCAACGCTTTTCGCTCATAAAAGTCCCCGACAGCAACTGTTACTTGGTTACATTTCCGGCGAACAAGATATAGGAGAGGAGGGGAAGGATGATGTTCATGGGAGCAACCGTGTCAAATGTGAAAGAACAATATTGGGGAATCTTGAGCTTTACCCAACGTTACTCAGATAAAGTTGCTACTCGTGAATTTTAAACTATGTATTTCATTTCAATCTTTTCCGTCTTGAAGCAATCAATGACTCTTCTGTGACTGTTGAAAATTGGGTACGTAGGTATTGTAGGTAGGTATTATTTGATCAGTAAAGCTCCAAAGGGTTAGGTCCGTTAGGTCACGAAAAATGTCTCGGGTATTGACCTCCTGATGGTTACCCTCCATTGAAATTACACAGAGATTACTAATGGCAAGTTGACAATGTGACATAGCTACATATTTTTCTGGTCAGCAAATATGGCTTTTGTGGCAGAGATTGTTCCAAGAAAAATACGTTCAAAATTTGACGCAGCTTTTGTAGTCTTTTCCGTCTTGTAGCAATGACTCTTCTGTGACTGCTGAAAATTGGGTACGTATTCTGAGAAAAAAGCTAGGGTGCCGGAAGCCCAATCGGGTGACTGGGTTCCGGCACTCTAATATGGAACTCTATATCGGCGAGCTCGACACTAATATAATATAGCATTCCAACAGCCTAAATCAGGAGAAGTAACCCAATAATAGAGTTCTTCCGCCCTAAACTTGTGGCACCCTGACACCATTTTTTTCTCAGTGTAAGAACTGTAGGTAGGTATTATTTGATCAGTAAAGCTCCAAAGGGTTAGGTCCGTTAGGTCACGAAAAATGTCTCGGGTATTGACCTCCTGATGGTTACCCTCCATTGAAATACACAGAGATTACTGATGGCAAGGTGACGACAATATGACATAGGTACATATTTTTCAGGTCAGCAAATATGGCTTTTGTGGCAGAGATTGTTAAAAACACGTTCAAAATTTGACGCAGCTTTTGTAGAGTTTTCATTCAGTGTTGAGCATATTTAGTTTTTTACTGAAACCCCATGTCTCCCCTAACAGAATTTTAAATCTTGTGAAATCTTTCAATTGCAGCAGAAACCGTATTAGTGTTCTGTATACGACTGAGGAACAGGTCTGGATTTAAGCAGGGCTTGGTCCCTTTGGAAAATCTTTGAGTGGTCGAAGAGCCCCTTCATGTGAACCCTGCGACTTGGGCTAGCAACTCACTATGAGGTCTACCTGATAGTGAGTGGCTGGTCTCAAAGAAAACCAGAATCAAAATCAGAATAGAAATCGGTAGAGGGAAAAAAGGAGAGAGGGAAAAATAGAAAAAGAATAAGAGGAGGAAAGTGAACAAAATGGGATAAAAAGAGGAGAGAATGATAACCATCATCTCTTCCCAAGTCCTGTTCAATAGTGTCATATGTCATATGCCTATGTCACGTGACTTCATAAATCCGGCCCTGCCACCAAGGAAGTAAAGGGGGAAGGAGGTAGGGCACAAAGAAGAAGAACATCAGGCTTCTTACCAGCAACTCACTATGAGGTCTATTTGTTAGTGAGTGGCTGGCTGGTCTCAAAGAAAACCAGAATCAAAATCAGAATAGAAATCGGTAGAGGGAAAAAAGGAGAGAGGGAAAAATAGAAAAAGAATAAGACAAGAGGAAAGTGAACAAAATGGGATAAAAAGAGGAGAGAATGATAACCCTCTTCCCAAGTCCTGTTCAATAGTGTCATATGCTTATGTCACGTGACTTCATAAATCCGGCCCTGCCATCAAGGAAGTAAAG
Organism: Diaphorina citri; assembly: GCF_000475195.1. Taxonomy (NCBI): domain Eukaryota; kingdom Metazoa; phylum Arthropoda; class Insecta; order Hemiptera; family Psyllidae; genus Diaphorina; species Diaphorina citri. The sequence continues at coordinate 33,082 of NW_007379050.1, forward strand.
GGGGAAGGAGGTAGGGCACAAAGAAGAAGAACATCAGGCTTCTTATCTCGGGCTTAAAATCTCCCCGGTGAAGGATCTAACAGAATTTTAAATCTTGTGAAATCTTTCAATTGCAGCAGAAACCGTATTAGTGTTCTGTGTACGACTGAGGAACAGGTCTGGATTTAAGCAGGGCTTGGTCCCTTTGGAAAATCTTTGAGTGGTGGAAGAGCTCCTTCAAGAGAACCCTGCCACTTAAGAGAACCAGATTGAAAATCAGAATATAAATCTGCCACTTAAAACCAGATTATAAATAAAGGGTAATAAAGGAGAAAAGAGAGAGAGAAGGGTTGAAAAAGAGGAAAAGAATCAGACAGGAGGAAAGTGAACGAAAGAGGGAAATCAAAAGAGAGAAAGATAATTATGCATCCTCTCTTCCCAAGTCCTCTACAATAGTGCGATATGCCTGCGCCACGTGACTTCATAAATCCGGCCCTGCCACCAAGGAAGTAAAGGGGGAAGGAGGTAGGGCACAAAGAAGAAGAACATCAGGCTTCTTATCTCGGGCTTAAAATCTCCCCGGTGAAGGAATAATAGACTCCCTTAGTCCCTACATTTCTGGAGTGCTCAACTCAATCTACAGGCTGATGCATTTCCCAATGTGTGTGCGTGAGGGTTTTGCCATTTTTAAATTGATTTTTATATTTTTTTAAAAGGAATGAAAAAGAAATTTAACATCTTTATCTTACTGATGTATTGACAATTGCGTAAGGCGTTGGGGTTTTTGTTACGGGAGGAGGGATGGGGGTTTGAATTTCTGTCTGCCTATGAAACACTGGAAAAAGGGTATGGAAGAAGTGGTTTGTTAATATTATTATTTACTATACTTATAGGTTCTAAAGAAAATGTGTTTTTAGTTAACCAAGTTGGCGGAGTAACCATACTTCTTATAATTTGTTATTGCTGTTGCTTTCTTCGTCTCATCCTCCTCCTTCTTCCTCTCCTCTGTCTCATCCTCTTTCATTCTCCTCCTCCTCTTTCTATCTCGTCCTCATCCTGCTTCTCCTCTTTCTTTCTCGTCCTTGTCGTATTTCACCTCCATGTCTGAAATGTCTGATATGAAAATATTGAAAATTATGCACGCTCTCCCACGTGAAAGAAAATGTTTCTCTTGTCTATCAGACATATACCCTCACTGCCCCTACCTCAAACTTTCACACCCCTTTCCACCGCTTTCAGATAATGTCAGTCATCAATTAAAAACGCCTGATCCATCATTTTATCCTTGTGTTATACCACATGCTGAAATGTTGTCAAACGCCTTGAACTTTGTGTAATATTGCATCCGTGGAGAAATCCACACATGGACATCGTGTAATGCTCTGTAATAAAAAAAAAGCACGAGATTAATGTAGGGCTGGAGCTGGGTTGTTTGGGGTTTACCGAGAAAGCCCCTTTTTCTAGTGCAGATGCATATTAATGATGGATCCAGTTGTAAATGATCGAGGTATGAAGTTGGGAAAAAAAGAGGAAATATTTTGAAGAAAAGTAATGCCTTTTCGTGTACTTGTACCTGTACATTACTGTACGAGTACATTGTCTATTCGTATTAGCGTACACGGTTAATATGATTTTCGATCCAATTTCTTCAAATTTCTGTAAGGGTTCAACAGTTCAAGCCATAATGTCTCCTATTATTACTCATCAACTCATCATTGACAAAGAATTTTTTCAATACAATATCCCTAACACACTTGTGTATGTACATAATTATCTGCCAACTGATTTGCAATAGTTACTCCATATCAGCCATCAAGAAGAAATGGAACAGCAAGGATTGCATGAGGAAGCCCCCCTCTTTGAATGAGGAGGGATGACATGAAATATTAACGAACTGGGGAACTGTGGAGGAGACAAAGGTGGAGAGGAAAGAAGCTCAAAGGCAAGCAGAGACACAGCGGAGGCATTGGATGTGGAACCGATAATAACACTACTTGTAGTAACTAACAGAATAGAACGAATACCACCTCAGATGGTTCCAATACATGAGAGACTATCAGCTGGGTGGTCCTCATAGCGACTGGAGGTAGGTCCCGATAATAATCTTAACATCTTTATCTTACTGATGTATTGACAATTGCGTAAGGCGTTGGGGTTTTTGTTACGGGAGGAGGGATGGGGGTTTGAATTTCTGTCTGCCTATGAAACACTGGAAAAAGGGTATGGAAGAAGTGGTTTGTTAATATTATTATTTACTATACTTATAGGTTCTAAAGAAAATGTGTTTTTAGTTAACCAAGTTGGCGGAGTAACCATACTTCTTATAATTTGTTATTGCTGTTGCTTTCTTCGTCTCATCCTCCTCCTTCTTCCTCTCCTCTGTCTCATCCTCTTTCATTCTCCTCCTCCTCTTTCTATCTCGTCCTCATCCTGCTTCTCCTCTTTCTTTCTCGTCCTTGTCGTATTTCACCTCCATGTCTGAAATGTCTGATATGAAAATATTGAAAATTATGCACGCTCTCCCACGTGAAAGAAAATGTTTCTCTTGTCTATCAGACATATACCCTCACTGCCCCTACCTCAAACTTTCACACCCCTTTCCACCGCTTTCAGATAATGTCAGTCATCAATTAAAAACGCATGATCCATCATTTTATCCTTGTGTTATACCACATGCTGAAATGTTGTCAAACGCCTTGAACTTTGTGTAATATTGCAACCGTGGAGAAATCCACACATGGACATCGTGTAATGCTCTGTAATAAAAAAAAAAAGCACGAGATTAATGTAGGGCTGGAGCTGGGTTGTTTGGGGTTTACCGAGAAAGCCTCTTTTTCTAGTGCAGATGCATATTAATGATGGTTCCAGTTGAAAATGATCGAGGTATGAAGTTGGGAAAAAAAGAGGAAATATTTTGAAGAAAAGTAATGCCTTTTCGTACGTGTACATGTACCTGTACATCACTGTACATTGTCTATTCGTATTAGCGTAAAAGGTTAATATGATTTTTGATCCAATTTCTTCAAATTTCTGTAAGGGTTCAACAGTTCAAGCCATAATGTCTCCTTTTATTACTCATCAACTCATCATTGACAAAGAATTTTTCCAATACAATATCCCTATTCCAGTTGAAAATGATCGAGGTATGAAGTTGGGAAAAAAGAGGAAATATTTTGAAGAAAAGTAATGCCTTTTCGTGTACTTGTACCTGTACATCACTGTACATTGTCTATTCGTATTAGCGTAAAAGGTTAATTTGATTTTTGATCCAATTTCTTCAAATTTCTGCAAGGGTTCAACAGTTCAAGCCATAATGTCTCCTTTTATTACTCATCAACTCATCATTGACAAAGAATTTTTCCAATACAATATCCCTAACACACTTGTGTATGTACATAATTATCTGCCAACTGATTTGCAATAGTTACTCCATACCAGCCATCAAGAAGTACTACTTGTAGTAACTAACAGAATAGAGCGAATACCACCTCAGATGGTTCCAATACATGAGAGACTATCAGCTGGGTGGTCCTCATAGCGACTGGAGGTAGGTCCCGATAATAATCCAATAGTTTCCAGTTCAATTCCCCCACTGTTGAAAATAATTAGTCTCATGACTAGGATCGTACTACAAGATGATGGAAGGAACATTTCAAATTTGTGCTCCATACTTAAATTTTAATTGTTTCACGGAATAAACGAGCCAGCCTACTTGGCTTGGAAGCTGTCACGCCTGCCTCATGCTAGGTCGCGGTTTCGATTCTGGCGTACTTTAAACAGATAAGGTTCGTTCTCGTAACGGCTGGCTTTCTCCTATCCTGTCCTCGTTCTCTGTTCGATTTCAGGACGATAAGACCTCCATTGTTACCGATCCCTCGATTTAAATCATTTCTTTTTTTTAAAATATTTTTTGGGAAATTTCATCAAAATCGGCCACTGATCCATTGTTCTCGTTGCATTGCATGCTTTGTAACTCACAAACGATCAGCAGTGTTCTGCTCAAATCACACATAATGTTAATACTACAATCTTAAATATTTTTTGGGAAATTTCATCAAAATCGGCCACTGATCGATTGTTCTCGTTGCATTGCATGCTTTGTAACTCACAAACGATCAGCAGTGTTCTGCTCAAATCACACATAATGTTAATACTACAATCTAATTAAAAACACACTTCAATAGGGCTTTCAGCAAGATTTCAATCAAACGAGATTGCAATGACATTTGGGTGGGAGAATGGGTGGCCCTATGCATGTGTGGCACATTTGAATTTCGGAGGTGAAATGCTCTCAAACTTGGCAAAGATTCCCTCGGATTGAAAATTGTGAAAGGGGTGTGTGCTGTGGTGAGAGCGGCGGTGGTAATTTCAGAACGTTAAAACTGTGGAGGAGACAAGGTGGAGAGGAAAGAAGCTCAAAGGCAAGCAGAGACACAGTGGAGGCATTGGATGTGGAAAATGGAGGTGACGGCGGAAAGGGAAGTGAAAGCTCCTCCATTGTTTTACGTAAATTACACGTTCCACAATCCTCTTGCCGGGGAAAGTTTGAGAGCTGTGTCGAGGAGGTATTTTGATATGATTTAGGCTTAGGAACCTTTCTGAGACTTTTTACTTTCTATTGGTCGTCTTGGTATTGGCCTTGAAATCTGGAATGAAAATTCTGTCATAAGAAGACAGTGAAGTAGTCCCGGTTTGTTCAATCCCAGTACCCTTCCTGGGGTAATTTTTGTGTGGTCTCAGTAAAATAATGGACTGTTTTATTTTCATGGCATTTTCACTTGCGGTAATTGTGTCACATCCACCAAATTCTTTGAGTTTTTGTTACTCCTTCACCTTCGAGTGAACTTTAAAGTTTTGACAATGTGTTGCCCCTACCTCAAACTTTCACACCCCTTTTTCCACCGCTTTCAGATAATGTCAGTCATCAATTAAAAACGCATGATCCATCATTTTATCCTTGTGTTATACCACATGCTGAAATGTTAGGTAGGTATGTACCTACTTTCTACCTACCTCTAGTAATAAAACACAAACCCATATTCAATGTAAGTAGGTATGACGTATGATTTTACTTATCATACTGGAAAATATAAGGAAAGCCCACCCAATCTGAAACAAAAGATCCATTGTTTTGTATTGAATTTTACCTTCTTTCTAGTTTCTAGGTGGATTTTACGTTACTGCTAAGATTTTCAATGACGGGGTTATGCCCTCCATTGTGACAAGCTACCAACTCGAGGTTCAAGATTAGCTTTAAACCTCATTATGACTGTAGACCCGAAGGTAAAATCTTTTACGCAAACGTAAATAGAAACGGGAACACGATTTTTATAAGAGCCGTTTAAATATTTCAAGTATGCAATGTGCTGTGTATTATTGTTTGTGTACTACAGTTTTTTTCATACCCTGACTTTCGATTACCTCTGTTGCACTTTGAACGACCAATTAGTTTTGAGAGCGAAATCGGTAGGAAAATTCTGAATTCTCATTGGCCAATTTTTTGCTGTTTTCCTGTGACCTCCAAACGACCTTGATATCCGGTTAGAAGTGATTGGTCGATTCGTAATTCGTATCGAGTTTTCTCTCGTTCTTATCTCCAAATCCAAATCGAACCAAAGTCACTTTACGTTCAAATTTCGTCGGCTCAGCTCCTGTCTTTTTCCATCAAAAGGTAATTATTTCCTCTCTTATTTTATTATCCTTCGTGTTTAATTTAATATAGAAGATCCTTTTTTTGAATCCTCCTGATTTTCATTGCTCTGCATTTCTGCAAAGTAAAATATTTGTATCTTTGCCTGTGAGTTGCATGCGGCTTCCTCTTGCTAGGTTAGAATACAAAATTGCCAAATTTAAAACTTTTTCATGAATCTTTCAAAAGCTTTCTTAAATTTATTTTTTTTTTTTTTTTTCACATTTTCTCACACAAAATAATGAGCTCTGATCTTGAAATTTGTCGCGACGACCTATGAACTCAAAGCGAGAAAGTTTCAGGTAACACTTCAGTCGATCATTTAAGACCGGTTTTAGCGTTATCTATGTTAAGCTACGCCGAGCAAGGCCAATAAATGGATGGGTGACTTAAAGTTAATTGACTAATTGTGGGATTTTTTTTTTCTCATTTTCTCACACAAATGAGCTCTGATCTTGAAATTTGTCGCGACGACCTATGAACTCAAAGCGAGAAAGTTTTAGATAACACTTCAGTCGATCATTTAAGACCGGTTTTAGCGTCACCTATGTTAAGCTACGCCGAGAAAGGCCAATAAATGGATGGGTGACTTAAACATTATATTGGGAATAAAGGGAGTCTTGATTTTAAATCATTACATGAAAGTAAAATTAAAAAATCAAATCAAGAATGATCATAAACTGGATATTAAACAAATTAGGTAGGTACAAAGGTATTCTTTAACCATGATCGAATAAACTACGGGCTAAAAAATTCCCGGAGGGACGGGTCCAGCTTGTTGGGAATCGAACCCGCGCGGAACTCTGAAATGTGATCCCGTGACTTAGGTTTGAACTCCTTCGTGGAATATGTGCTAAACTCATCTCTGCTCTCTGCTCTGTTTATTTTTGTTTAGGCTCTCCCCGAGGCCCAGATGAAAGCTTTCAAAAAGCAAATAAAAAATCAATGTGTTCAGAAAACCAAGATAGATCCGGGTAAGTCTATTTTATAACATTTTTCAATTTATTGTTTAAATTTAGGCCCAACAGCCAAAATAAATCCCAATACCTAATGCCTACGATACAAAAATTTTCTCCCAAAGAAAGGTACAAAACTAAAGAGGTAAAGAAAAATGTACAAATTTCGTTTTAGCAATTATGTAGGTACCTACTTATTATTTTTTTGGATCAATTGAAACAGTTTCTAGCAGGAAGAGGCAGACATGGGATTCGTGGGCCCATAGAATGAAACATTCTTCAATCAGTCCCAGGAACACGCGCCATTGAAGTTTGTCGCTAGACTTTTGTTACACCTTGTATCAACCTGCTTACTTAACGTATTATAAAATTCAATAAATAAATAATACATAATAATAAATTTGATCTTATTACCTGCTTAACCATAATTTAAATTTGACCGAAGCGATGGAGTTTTTGGTGCGAGATGAAATCAAATTGACGAGTTTCAAATTTTTGATCTTCCTAGTCCTGTTTTTGTCGGTGAACAATATTCTCCAGACGGTAAGCATCAGATAAAGAAACCAGATGAATCAGATGATAGCTCTCATCTGATAAGTACCTACACATGGGTTAAGATCGGTGCAACGGTTGGCGGCATTTTACCGCTTTTTGGTTTTCGGTGTAATTTAACAATATGTCGGGAACGGTATGACCTGCTCAAACAGGACCATAGAATCCCTTTACCAACAGTGGGCTACTACTATTACTGCGGTCAAATTCTCTAACAATATTGATGATAAAATTCCTTACTTCGCCTGGGATGGAACTCACGCTTTCCTGATCATCAGCCGAGCATCTTGACCACTACAACACCGAGGCAGCTATCAATCAGTTTATGCTTTATCCTAATAGGTACATAGACTACATAGGTAGGGAGTAGGTATACCTATAGGTAGCTAGGTACTATCAGTCTATTTTCGAGTTTATCAAATTGAGCATTTCTCGATTGTTTCTCCTCGAGTAATGTCAGTTATCAATATTCTTTGAACCTGCTTACTTAACGTATTATAAAATTCAATAAATAAAATACATAATAATAAATTTGATCTTATTACCTGCTTAACTATAATTTAAATTTGACCGAAGCGATGGAGTTTTTGGTGCGAGATGAAATCAAATCGACAAGTTTCAAATTTTTGATCTTCCTAGTCCTGTTTTTGTCGGTGAACAATATTCTCCAGACGGTAAGTATCAGATAAAGAAATCAGATGAATCAGATGATAGCTCTCATCTGATAAGTACACATGATTATGTACTTATTAGGTAGTTTTGGTAGCTTAAAAAATACATAGGTAAACAATTAAATAACAATATAATTATTCTTCATCATCCCTGTAAGTACTTCTGTACTTTTAGGGACCATAACTCATAACCTCTTCTTCTTCTTCTTCTTACTTCTTAATAATAACTAGTGGACTGATTCTATTTATTTAGCCACCTCCGTGCCAGAGTGGTTAGGAGCACTGAGTCACTGACTCTCAACCCGGAGGTGCTGGGTTCGAATCCCCGCGGAATACTTCTCAGTAAACTTTTCCATTCCCGAATTGGCATGAATGGCAAAGCATGTGTCTTACGATTACCTCTGTTGCACTTTGAACGACCAATTAGTTTTGAGAGCGAAATCGGTAGGAAAATTCTGAATTCTCATTGGCCAATTTTTTGCTGTTTTCCTGTGACCTCCAAACGACCTTGGTATCCGGTTAGAAGCTGATTGGTCGATTCGTGATTCGTATCGAGTTCTCTCTCGTTCTTATCTCCAAAGTCAGTAAAGTCACTTTACGTTCAAATTTCGTCGGCTCAGCTCCTGTCTTTTTCCGTCAAAAGGTAATTATTTCCACTCTTATTTTATTATCCTGGGAGGTGGGTAGCTTGTCGAATGGAGTGCAAAACCCTGTCATTAAAAACCTTAGGTCTTGAAGTCAAGTTAAATAAACCCCTTGGAAAAAAAACCCGTGAATGTCATTCTCTTTGTTCCGTCACGTTTCAGATGTTGAAAATAAAATTCTCCTCCTAGATGGATTAAAAATGGAGTTTGCAATACGACCTGCTGTTTTTAGTGTAAAGTGCCTCAAAGAAAATAATAAATAAAAATACCTTGTTGGCTTTTTCTGTTTGTTAATTTTCCACTTGTTTTTCTCTAATTCATTTATTTCGCCTGGTAAACAGGAGGGCGTGGGTTCAATCCCAGCCGAGGTATGGAATTTTATCCTCAATATAATTTGAGAATTTGACCACAATAATAGTAGTAGCCTACTGCTGGAGTAAAGGGACTTATCAGTCCTATGCGAGCAGTATAAATAAGCACTATTATTATTATTTGCCTCGATTTCTGTTCATTATTTTTCCACTGAGTTTTCTCCAATTTATTTGTTTGCCTCTTGATCGATAGGCTCACTTGGCTGGAGGTGCCAAGAAGGTGATCATCTCTGCCCCCAGTGCCGACGCCCCGATGTTTGTGTGCGGTGTCAACTTGGATGTTACTCATCAAAAAGCGAGCATTTCTCATTTTTACTGTCTGTGAAAGGCAAATACCTACATGATTTGCACAGATTACTGTTACACTTATTGAACCTGATATTAATTTAAATTTAAACTTCCCATTTACAACATGCTTGTCAAGACCAATTTAGAGCAATTTGTGTGTAGGTGTGTCAGTGAATTGCACCATGTTGTATTTAATATAGAAGATCCTGTTTTGAATCCTCCTGATTTTCATTGCTCTGCATCTCTCCAAAGTAAAATATTTGTATCTTTGCCTGAGTTGCATGCGGCTTCCTCTTGCTAGGTTAGAATACAAAATTGCCAAATTTAAAACTTTTTCATGAATCTTTCAAAAGCTTTCTTAAATTTATGTAGACAAATTCTTTCACCTTTTCTCCTGGAAAAGGGATCTTTCTTCTCTAGGTATTAAATTCAGAGTTTTGGAGAAGTGTTTTGTGGAAAGTTATAACATGACCTTAAATGACCTTTGCCCTTGATGTGTCAAGATTAACATTGAAAGGTGGTTGTGTTTTTATTTATTTACTCTTCAAAAAGCGAGCATTTCTCATTTACTGTCTGTGAAAGGCAAATACATGATATGCACAGATTACTGTTACACTTATGGAACCTGATATTAATTTAAACTTCCCATTTACATCATGCTTGTCAAGACCAATTTAGAGCAATTTGTGTGTAGGTGTGTCAGTGAATTGCACCATGTTGTTTTCAGTCAACAGAATTTTGCTGCATTCCGTTATTTTAGAGTGATAATCTGTGAATGGGTTAGGATAGGTTTTGCCCAGGGCCACATATGAACAATTCTAGATTAAGTTAAAATGAATGCATTGCTATTAACTGTAATCTTAAAGCATGCACTTAGACTCAATGTTTGATTTCATTTTGTATTTGACTTTATTTTGATTTCTCAATTTTTCAGTTAATAATCTCAACTCTCAACCATGTCTAAGATTGGTATCAACGGTTTCGGACGTATTGGACGTCTTGTACTCAGAGCTGCTATTATCAAAAAGCGAGCATTTCTCATTTTTACTGTCTGTGAAAGGCAAATACATGATTTGCACAGATTATTTTCTGTTACACTTATGGAACCTGATATTAATTTAAACTTCCCATTTACAACATGCTTGTCAAGACCAATTTAGAGCAATTTGTGTGTAGGTGTGTCAGTGAATTGCACCATGTTGTTTTCAGTCAACAGAATTTTGCTGCATTCCGTTATTTTAGAGTGATAATCTGTGAATGGGTTAGGATAGGTTATGCCCAGGGCCACATATGAACAATTCTAGATTAAGTTAAAATGAATGCATTGCTATTAACTGTAATCTTAAAGCATGCACTTAGACACAATGTTTGATTTCATTTTGTATTTGACTTTATTTTGGGCAAGTTTTTTTACTCATTTTATCCAATCGGTTGGAACCGTTTGGTCCAATTATGCCATTTGAATACTCATTGTTTTCATGAGTGACGTCATTCATTTCACCGTATGAGTTTGAATACTCATTGTATCTTCCAGCCGGTTATAACCATTCAGCTCACCAGATCAACCTTCAAATTTCGCAATTGATACGGTTTGTTTACATTTTTTTTTTTTTGTTTATTTTTTCAGAAATTTGAATGGAAGGAAGTCTTTTAAAAACTTGTCTTTTTACTTTTTTTCATTCTTTTCAGATTTTTTTTATACCCCTAACATATGATCAACCGCAACAGTTTTAATACTCATTGCGAGGTTAATTGTTTAATGAATGACGTCATCACCGCGACCACCGCGAACCCTAACCAATTTGACTATGCAATGAGTATTCAAACTTGCCCTTTGATTTCTCAATTTTCCAGTTAATAATCTCAACTCTCAACCATGTCTAAGATTGGTATCAACGGTTTCGGACGTATTGGACGTCTTGTACTCAGAGCTGCTATTGAATGCATTGCTATTAACTGTAATCTTAAAGCATGCCCTTAGACACAATGTTTGATTTCATTTTGTATTTGACTTTATTTTGATTTCCTAATTTTTCAGTTAATAATCTCAACTCTCAACCATGTCTAAGATTGGTATCAATGGTTTCGGACGTATTGGACGTCTTGTACTCAGAGCTGCTATTGCCAAGGGAGCCCAGGTAAGGAAGAAATGGTTTATCAATTTGAAAGAAAGAAAAAAATACTAGACTGATGTACTTGAGCAGCCAGCTACTTTCAAGAGCTACAAGTATGTATGTGTGCAAGTTTCAGATAGATGAGAAGGCAATTTGAAATTTGAGTTAATGTTTTGGTGATAGTCATAAATGAAATTTAAATTCTCAAGTTGCTACTTGATGAGAATTGAACTTTTCCTCCTCCTTTGAAGATTAATCAACAGCTCAGCTAATTACCATAGTTTATTATTACCTATCTTGTCTACACCATTGTTATACATCTGGCAGCTTTTCAAAAATTCCTTTGTGTTGTAAATATAGGACACATAAAATGTTTGTCTGAGCATATCTAGAAATCTTTTTATTTTTCTCTTCTTCAGAAAGAGAAAGCTCATTTTTTTCCCCTAGTAATTTTTTTATTGACTTATTCTTGAAATGCTGTGTGTAGAAAGTACCTATAAAACACCCTGTTTCCAGTTTCCTTTATCAACAGTTTTGTGACTGGTATAATTAGTTTGAGAAATGATTGTGTTGAATACTTGACAGCTGTCTGACAAACACACTGACACACATTATTGATTATAAGAGGTACCTGCCTACATTATATTATCTTATCTCAAGAGAAAAAGAGTTAACCTCAGATGTCAAATTGAATAGGAGGCAAAAACTTTCGAGTTCAATGCCTCTTTATATTACAAGGGGGTATAGATAGATTGGTAAATCAATCATGTCACGTGTAGTGAGTCCATTCAATCAAGTGCACCAGATACCAGATCCAATTCAATTAAGTTAGTAATAGTTTGTTGACTCTGGCCAAGGTCATCCATGATAACTTCGAGATTGTTGAAGGTCTGATGACCACTGTCCACGCCACTACCGCCACACAGAAGACCGTCGATGGACCTTCTGGCAAGGTGAGAAGATGGTGAACTTGTAGCATTTTATTACACAATAACAACATGGGAACCCGGTCTTTCCACCTGGGGATTGATAGATTGTCGTTACGTCACACTTAAGCCCGTGTCTGCAGTCTTCAAACTTGGTCCTTTGAAAAATCGTTGAGTGTGTGTGCGCGATATTTGCTCAAATATGGCGCGTGCGCACACAAGGTCTGTCGAAAGACTAGTCTAGGAGACATGTGTACCGTACTTAAGTGTGACATTATTTTAGACACAAAATATGGGCTTGAAGTTCAATGAAATCGAATTTAAACATGATGAAAATTTATGAAAAAGCCAGAACTATGTAGATTAGAGGATAGCGTGTCTGTCTTGTTGACGGTAGGTCGAGGGTTCGATTCCAGCCCCGAACGAACGAGCCAACGAGCGAGCATAGAGCGCGATATTTATTCACTGAACTATTTTCAGTATTTTATTATTACTGATGATTCTTATTATTTTACGTTTATTCGAACCTACTGAAATGAAGTTCTACATTACATTACCTTGAAATGGGGGACTTTTCTAACGAAATTCCTGTGTGCGTAGTCCAGTGTGTAGGACTATTGCACAAAAGAAGGAAAAAAATCAAGTTCTAACTGACACCCTATATTTTCAGCTGTGGAGAGATGGAAGAGGTGCCGCTCAGAACATCATCCCTGCCGCCACTGGTGCCGCCAAGGCTGTCGGCAAGGTCATCCCCGCTCTCAATGGTAAACTGACTGGTATGGCTTTCCGTGTACCTGTCGCAAATGTGTCCGTCGTGGATCTGACTGTCAGGTAAGACTGGTCATCATTAGCTTAACTCCATACACAAAAAGCCTAATCTAAGGCTTAGGTGTATGGGCTAAACAGTCCTAAAAGATGAGTTAATCTATGAATCTACGAAGACTGGTGGATTTTCCTTTGAAAGGCAAATTAGGACTTTAAGAGTGATATTGATATCATATTCGGACATTTTACATTGTTGACAAAATTTCATACCTCGGCTGAGAGTGAACCAACGCCCTCCTGATTACCAGACGAGCACTATGTCCTATATATGTTTGGGATAGGAAAAAAGGGGTTTTTCTTCTACGATATTGTGCCAAGTATCAGTGCGACCCGTACCACTCACAGAGTCCCCTTAGTAATAGTTATGCCAAGATGCTTATTTACCAATAAATATGTACCTTCATTATGTTATGCTTGGGAAATCCCTTACAGTTATGGTCGCTAGGAACTGATAATGAAGAAAAGATTATTCCGTGCCATCCATTTCTAATTCTATTCTATGATTCATGATAATTTGTGCTTATCAGTAGTTGTGGATATGTCAAGACTGGCAAAACACGGCTGTAACAGTTATGGTCGCTAGGAACTGATAATGAAGAAAAGATTATTCCGTGTCATCCATTTCTAATTCTATTCTATGATTCATGATAATTTGTGCTTATCAGTAGTTGTGGATATGTCAAGACTGGCAAAACACGGCTGTATGAGTGAAAAGTTCCGTGCTTACTGGAACCTGGCGCACTGCCGTGTGCTCAGATAGGAGATTCATTTACACCGGTCGGAAAAAGAAATAGTTTTAAAAGTGCGTCCTCGGACATGAGGAGGTGGTTTTGGGGGAATGTGACTAGGAGACTGACCACTCTAAAGCTGTGTCCACTCATGGTCCCATCGCCATCGCGTCGGTCGATGGACGAGATCTCAAGAATCTTCGGGAGGCATTCTAGAAGTACTTACTGGCCCGCCAGTTCTTCCCCTAGACCTAAACCTTAGGCATCAATCTCGCCCAGATACTTCCCCTCAAAAGTGTATTATTTTTTCCCCAGTGAGCTTTGTGTTCTGTAGATTTTGCAATAGATAGTAGATAGGAAATTCAACGGAGTGAGCTTTGTGCTGATTTTGCAATAGGAAATTCTTAGCATGGCAGTCACGTGGGAGCTTGGTTTTCACATTGCGTTCTTTTCCAAGAACAATATAACACAATGTAGGTAAACACCTGACTATGGGATTTACATATTTATGAACTTGTGCTGTACTTTACAGGGTGTCTAGATAATGAGTGCTCACGCATCCGAATTTCAAATTTTATCAATCACGCACAACGCAACGTTCCAATGCACTATGTATGTATGTGCCTGGCCAAAATAGAAAGCTCTTTACTTTGCCTTTAACCCGGCCACTCACTATTAGGTAGACCTGACAGGTACGCTCACAACCCACATTAAGTACCTACCTACCTACTTATTTTCTCGTACATACCTATGGTACCTAGAGTGGAACCTTGATACAGTGGACTTGAAACGAAGAACTCGATATTACAAAAGTTCACAGCGATATTTGAAAGAGAAGAATGAAAAACAATAATCGAATGGGGTCAACTTTCATTGGGTGCAATAGTCCTACATACTGGAATCCATGAAGTCTGGACTCCACAGGAATTTGATAAGAAAAGACCTCCAAAATGTAATGAAATGTACCTATAACTTGTTGTATTTATCTCCCTATTTGATTTCAGAGGATTTGGAAATTTGCAAGAAGTACGAAGTCCCCGATTCAGAATCTGGCAAGGTACGTACCTATCTTTTTTGGATGTGTTCTATCCCCTCATACCATCTAACTATATACCAACCTACCTATAAATTACCTACCCACTTATACCTACCCATCTCGTCAGGGCCGTATCCAGGATTTTGTCAAGGGCGGCCCGAGAGTTCAAACAGTGATATACCGGGGATGGATGCTCCAAATTTTCAGAGTCTGACCTATAGTAAAGGAGAAAAAGAAATCTCGAGTTGAAGGAGCTTGGCCCAAATATCTATTGCCCTGCATCACGTAACCAACCTACGTCCCTAGAGACACCATTATCAGATTGAGTGGCAAGATTTAGTTGACTATATTTTCCTAGCTGTTTTTGGTAATTAATAAAAATTAAAGTCACAAAAGCCAGCCTAGTTAGCTTAGTTGGTAGTGCGTCTGCCTTGTAAGCGCTAGGCCGCGGGTTCGATTCCCGCCCGGGGCGGATTTTATCCTGATGGGATAATGTTCGTTCTCGGAACGGCTGGCTCATAGCAGTTACAGTTCCCTCTGTCAAATCTCTTAAAAAAAAAAGGTCACAAAAATCTTTGTGTAGAAAAAAGAGACAACTGAATTTTGGGTTACCACTAACTGCGTTTTACCTGTAACGAATTACATATAATTATCTTTGTTTAATTTTCCAGTGCTTCCTGAGATGCGCTCTTCAAAAACTGGGCATGGTAAGTTTCCGAAACATCCAATAACTCCAAATAAGTATTTAATTATGTACCTACCTAAGTACCTATTATTTATTGAAATTCCATCAATGGAAAGGAAGTTATTGCCTAAGACAAACACTGCCAAACTGCCATCTAACCTAGGTTAGGTATTGAATGAACTCTCCTCTCCATTTCAGATGAACCCTGCTGGTGACATAGACAAGGAAGCTTCCATCCAAACTATGATCAAAAGCTGGTCTCGGTTTTATTTATTGAAATTCTATCAATGGAAAGGAAGTTATTGCCTAAGACAAACACTGCCAAACTGCCATCTAACCTAGGTTGGGTATTGAATTAACTCTCCTCTCCATTTCAGATGAACCCTGCTGGTGACATAGACAAGGAAGCTTCCATCCAAACTATGATCAAAAGCTGGTCTCGGTTCAGTAGTGAGCTGAATACTGAACTATTCACTGAATGTTATAACCAAGGTAACCAATGCTTTATAGGAATTATAGGTCAAATTATAGTTATGTAGGCTACATAAATATGTACATAGAATAGTAAATTATACACAACATCTGGAAATGAGTACATAGCCAACACAAGAGTATACCTACCAGCTACCAGCCTACTACTATAACTTTTGAGAGCACCTATAGCCAGCCTCGCTAGCTTAGATTCGAGTTTAACGCGTCTGCCTTGTAAGAGAGGTTTGACAGAGGGAACTGTAACTGCTATGGTCTTATCGTCCCGAAATCGAAGAGAGAAGGAAGACAGGATAGGAAAAAGCCAGCCGTTCCGAGAACGAACATTATCCCATCATAAAATACGCCCCGGGCGGGAATCGAACCCGCGGCCTAGCGCTTACAAGGCAGACGCACTACCAACTAAGCTAACTAGGCTGACTGGGGGACCTTAAACAGCCTGAAATTTCCCTTGCTACAGAAATGGTTTCAGGCCCCCTTGATGAACCTAGGCCTGATGACCCCATCTTGGTATTTGGCTATTACTAAACAGTCTTATCTACAGTGTTATTATTATGTTTTGCTATCTCCAGGAGAGAAACTTTCCTACCTACAGATATACAGAGAGAAAACTTTAGTGCCATCAGGATAAAATCCGCCCCGGGTGGGAATCGAACCCGCGGCCTAGCGCTTACAAGGCAGACGCACTACCAACTAAAGCATCATCTTGGTATTTGGCTATTAGTAAAGAGTCTTATCTACAGTGTTATTATTATGTTTTGCTATCTCCAGGAGAGAAACTTTCCTACCTACAGATATACAGAGAGAAAACTTTAGTGCAATCAAAATAATTACAATAATAAAAACTCCCTCCCCCTCCCTCGTCCGATCAGATATGGGGAGGGGAGTGCTGTGGAATGTTTTAACCCCCCCACTCTATGTAAAAAATCCTTCTTCCTCTCCTCTGTCTCATCCTTTTTCATTCTCCTCCTCCTCTTTCTCCTCCTCATCCTTTTTTCTCGTCCTTGTCGTATTTCACCTCCGTGTCTGAAATGTCTGAATATGAAAATATTGAAAATTATGCACGCTCTCCCACGCGAAAGAAAATGTTTCTCTTGTCTATCAGACATACCCTCACTGTCCCTACCTCAAACTTTCACACCCCTTTCCACCGCTTTCAGATAATGTCAGTCATCAATTAAAAACGCCTGATCCATCATTTTATCCTTGTGTTATACCACATGCTGAAATGTTGTCAAACGCCTTGAACTTTGTGTAATATTGCAACCGTGGAGAAATCCACACATGGACATCGTGTAATGCTCTGTAATAAAAAAAAAAAGCACGAGATTAATGTAGGGCTGGAGCTGGGTTGTTTGGGGTTTACCGAGAAAGCCTCTTTTTCTAGTGCAGATGCATATTAATGATGGTTCCAGTTGAAAATGATCGAGGTATGAAGTTGGGAAAAAAAGAGGAAATATTTTGAAGAAAAGTAATGCCTTTTCGTACGTGTACATGTACCTGTACATCACTGTACATTGTCTATTCGTATTAGCGTAAAAGGTTAATATGATTTTTGATCCAATTTCTTCAAATTTCTGTAAGGGTTCAACAGTTCAAGCCATAATGTCTCCTTTTATTACTCATCAACTCATCATTGACAAAGAATTTTTCCAATACAATATCCCTAACACACTTGTGTATGTACATAATTATCTGCCAACTGATTTGCAATAGTTACTCCATATCAGCCATCAAGAAGAAATGGAACAGCAAGGATTGCATGAGGAAGCCCCCCCTCTTTGAATAAGGAGGGATGACATGAAATATTAACGAACTGGGGAAACTGTGGAGGAGACAAAGGTGGAGAGGAAAGAAGCTCAAAGGCAAGCAGAGACACAGCGGAGGCATTGGATGTGGAAAATGGAGGTGATGTAAAAAAAATCTTGATAAAAATGGGGAAAAACCTTCTCAGATTAAGGATAGATTTGATTTTAGTCCTGCGAGGGGCGAAATGGGTTGATGTTCTGAGATGAGAGTGTAGGAGTAAGCTTCCAAATGGATTGTTTTTGAGTCTGAGCTAAGGTGAGTATTTTGGTTTTTCCCAAGGTTTTTGCAATGACAAAGTACAGTTTCCAATATTCACGAAGACAAGAATCAAACTAGTGTGTTGTGAAGGGTGTACAGTGTAAGCCGTTTTGTCCCAACTCCGACGATACCAGAAAAAATCTGAGGAAGGCAGATATTTCCCTGTACTTTACTTTTTTTATGGGAGCAGATGTACCTATTTATTAATACACATTTTTTTTCGTCTTCCTCTTTTTTTATTTTTTAAGAGAGAGAAAAAAATGCTGTTTTTTACGAAGTTTCATGCTCTACCTCGTACTTTTGAGAGCCTACATATTTATGTTTTATCTAGTCGTACAATACTTACATTTTTATGATTATTTCAACTAACTGCTCTTTCATTCTCCGTTCCTCCTTTTCAAATACATTTTCCGGATGAATTTTCCCCGACTTTCCTCGTCTCGAGATAGCATAGGCAGAAAGTTCTGACTTTTGTTCCGGTTCAATAGTGCTGTTGTTTTGTATGTATAGCATATAGAACTTTTGCGTCTATTTAGGTGCTGGTTTCACATTAGAGTGATAAAAAAATGAGGATATACGAAATACAAATCTTCTATGACCTCTAGAAGTACAGTCGTACCTGTCTAAGTGGGACTCGTCTAAGTGGGAAACCTGGATAACGTGTAAAAAAATCTTGATAAAAATGGAGAAAAACCTTCTCAGATTAAGGATAGATTTGATTTTAGTCCTGCGAGGGGCGAAATGGGTTGATGTTCTGAGACGAGAGTGTAGGAGTAAGCTTCCAAATGGATTGATTTTGAGTTTGAGCTAAGGTGAGTATTTTGGTTTTTCCCAAGGTTTTTGCAATGACAAAGTACAGTTTCCAATGTTCACGAAGACAAGAATCAAACTAATGTGTTGTGAAGGGTGTACAGTGTAAGCCGTTTTGTCCCAACTCCGACAATACCAGAAAAAATCTGAGGAAGGCAGATATTTCCCTGTACTTTACTTTTTTTATGGGAGCAGATGTACCTATTTATTAATACACATTTTTTTTTTCGTCTTCCTCTTTTTTTATTTTTTAAGAGAGAAAAAAATGCTGTTTTTTACGAAGTTTCATGCTCTACCTCGTACTTTCGAGAGCCTACATATTTATGTTTTATCTAGTCGTACAATACTTACATTTTTATGATTATTTCAACTAACTGCTCTTTCATTCTCCGTTCCTCCTTTTCAAATACATTTTCCGGATGAATTTTCCCCGACTTTCCTCGTCTCGAGATAGCATAGGCAGAAAGTTCATGACTTTTGTTCCGGTTCAATAGTGCTGTTGTTTTGTATGTATAGCATATAGAACTTTTGCGTTTATTTAGGTGCTGGTTTCACATTAGAGTGATAAAAAAATGAGGATATATATACGAAATACAAATCTTCTATGACCTCTAGAAGTACAGTCGTACCTGTCTAAGTGGGACTCGTCTAAGTGGGAAACCTGGATAACTGGGAAAAAAATTGTGACCCCTTCATTTTTTACTAAAAAACCTGTTTAACTGGGAAAATCGAGCCTCTATAAGTGGGAATGACTTTTTCTAGATACTCGGTCCGGAGCCTCTGTAAGTGGGAAAGGTTGCCACTTTCTTACCTGTCTTTCCCTCCCTCCTACCTCATCCGTAATAATGATGTCACAATTATGAGTGAGAAGTGACACGCGAAATGGTTCGTCCTCCCAGTAATGGGACCCCCAACCCCAATTTAGTGATGGAACTGTGGGACACCCAACACCCAACCCCAACTTGGTAATGGAACACCCAAACTCGACTCCGAGGCCAAATATGTGTAGCACTAACACCAACCTCCTTTAACCTTCTTTTGAGATCCGTTCCTGATGCAAAAGATGGAGTTGTGCTGAATGATCTTTTTTAGTGTTACATTGTACCTAGGGTCCTAGCTCCTAGGATACCTACCACCAGGGTAAGCCGATGTTATAATTTAGATACTACAAGGGTCCCCAAATTAGGTACCCTCTGCATACTTTTTTTCCAATTTCAACCATTTCCTCAGAAGTCAACTCTGATTTCACAAGTAACTAAATGATGATTTCACGATTTTAGGAAATCACATCTTTTCTGCGATGCCATTCGTTTCCGACTTTTCCGAGTGATGGCGAACCGGGAAGTCATAAAGGAACGGTTAGTCAAGCTTCACAATTAACGTGTCACTTTCATTTCAAATCAAAATCTGACAAGTTAAACTACCCACCCGCCACCCACCCGCTCTTTTAACATTGAGTTCCATCACAAAAGACGCCTAGCTCCCCTCCAATCCATCAGTTCCGGCCAAACCCTCTCTTGAACAGTAATCATTCCAAACGAATAATAATTATGGAGATATACATACAAATAATGAACATCTCACAAGGAGCAATGACATCCCCTATCAGGATTCATAAGGGAAACGACTACCAAGGGAAAGTTAGACGGAGAATTAATAAAAAATACGGGAGTCCAACTCAGGAGTTAATGTTTTGGTGATAGTCATAAATGAAATTTAAATTCTCAAGTTGCTACTTGATAAGAATTGAACTTTTCCTCTTCCTTTGAAAATTAATCAACAGCTCAGCTAATTATCATAGTTTATTATTACCTATCTTGTCCACACCATTGTTTACTATACATCTGGCAGCTTTTCAAAAATTCCTTTGTGTTGTAAATATAGGACACATAAATTGTTTGTCTGAGCATATCTAGAAATCTATTTATTTTTCTTTTCTTCAGAAAGAGAAAGCTCATTTTTTCCCCCTAGTAATTTTTTTATTGACTTTCTTGAAATACAGTTTGACCTTCAACTTGGGGCCCATTTATACACTTCTCTGCTGTGTATAGAAAGTATGAAACACCCTGTTTCCAGTTTCCTTTATCAACAGTTTTGTGACTAGTATAATCAGTTTGAGAAATGATTGTGTTGAATACTTGACAGCTGTCTGACAAACACACTGACACACATTATTGATTATAAGTAGGTACCTACCTACATTATCTTATCTCAAGAGAAAAAGAGTTAACCTCAGATGTCAAATTGAATAGGAATTATATTTTAAAGGCAAAAACTTTTGAGTTCAATGCCTCTTTATGTTACAAGGGGGTATAGATAAGATTGGTAAATCAATCATGTCACGTGTAGTGAGTCCATTCAATCAAGTGCACCGTGCACCAGATACCAGATCTAATTCAATTAAGTTATTAATAGTTTGTTGACATTGAACAGGTAATTTTCCTATGGAACTTGTTACTTGACACCTCAGACTTGTTAAATCTGATTACATGATTAGATAGTAGATACCTATTCCTTTTGTAGGTACCTACATATTACATAAGTACAGACATTATTGTCATTATTTCAGGTATAATATTTGTTGAGACCATCATTCTAATCAACAAATAGGTTTTACTTACCTACAATCAATTTACTTCAATTTAAAATTGAGATATTCTTTAATCAGAAATTTATTCTATTCTGAAAATAGACCCACAATACAAGTTATACAAGGCCCCCCTAACAGGGTTGTTTGATTAATCCCAAACCTTAAATTCCAAAGTCTTTAATGAAATATGTTGAGAAGGTGAGAGACTGTATATTTGAAGGAACAAAGGAGAGTAGGGATATATTTCTTTCCACAAAGATGACCTTTATACTAACTTACTGGCAGCACTCTGATATTGATTGTCTGAGAAAAATGTTCAGCTGCTAGGTGTTAATTATGATTTTATTGTGTCTGATCATATCGATTGAACTTTGTAGACTTCCCTTATCAGCCTTATCTGGTTAATTAGAACCAAGTGTAAGTACATGGTATGAACTTGTTAATTGACACCTCAGACTTGTTAAATCTGATTACATGATTAGATACCTATTCCTTTTGTAGGTACCTACATATTACATAAGTACAGACATTATTCTCATTATTTGGGGTATAATATTTGTTGAGACCATCATTCTAATCAACAAATAGGTTTTACTTACCTACAATCAATTTACTTCAATTTAAAATTGAGATATTCTTTAATCAGAAATTTATTCTATTCTGAAAACAGACCCACAATACAAGTTATACAAGGCCCCCCTAACAGGGTTGTTTGGTTTATCCCAAACCTTAAATTCCAAAGTCTTTAATAAAATAATGTTGAGAAGGTGAGAGACTGTATATTTGAAGGAACAAAGGAGAGTAGGGATATATTTCTTTCCACAAAGATGACCTTTATACTCACTTACTGGCAGCACTCTGATATTGATTGTCTGAGAAAAATGTTCAGCTGCTAGGTGTTAATTATAATTTTATTGTGTCTGATCATATCGATTGAACTTTGTAGACTTCCCTTATCAGCCTTATCTGGTTAATTAGAACCAAGTGTAAATACATGGTAACATGTACATTTTTAAACATTCACAAAAGTAATATTATACCTGTACGTATTGAATACAAAGTACATTCTTGGTCAAAGGCTTAACCTACTTTGTTGATTAACTGAAGTAATCTACTCTGATGGTGTAGTAGTTAAGTACATGGTAACATGTACATTGTACATTTAACATTCACAAAAGTAATATTATACTTGTACATATTGAATACAAAGTACATTCTTGGTCAAAGGCTTAACCTACTTTGTTGATTAACTGAAGTAATCTACTCTGATGGTGTAGTAGTTAAGATGCTTGTCTGATGAACTGAAGGACACAGATTCAATCTCAGCCAAAGCATGGACATTCTCTTTTATTTCAATTTGACAATGACAATAATAGGGCTCTAAATCTGGGTAGGTGGTAGAGTATCAGGTGTTAACGTTCCTTATTGGCTACCTCCCACTCAGCCTCATCTAGTTTTTACCTTCCACTCTGATGTCCACTATTATTAAAGGCTCTACTAGTCTACTCAATGTGAGGCAAAAAGATAAGCCCAGAGGCATGGCCTTTCTCTCTTGAAGAATACCATCAATTTTATGTGTATGACTTATGTTGTGTTCAAATATTTTATTCCTAATAATATTGATCAGTGTAGGCTTAAAACATACAGTTACTTTACCTATGAACGAAATACCCTAGACCAATGTCCACTATTATTAAATGCTCTACTCAATGTGAGGCAAAAAGATAAGCCCAGAGGCATGGCCATTCTCTCTTGAAGAATACCATCAATTTTATGTGTATGACTTATGTCGTGTTCAAATATTTTATTCCTAATAATATTGATCAGTGTAGGCTTAAAACATACAGTTACTTTACCTATGAACGAAATACCTAGACCTTGGCTTAACATTAAATATGCATTGTCATGGATTTCTCTGTTATTTCCATTGGTTCATTTAACATGGGAAACATCCTATTGTTTTCAGCTATTGATTCCATGTTTTAAGGACATTCACTTGTCTAAATAGGTTTTTTTCGAATAAGGCGCTTTAACATACTAATTAATGTCGTTCGCCCCGTATTAGGTATTTTATTAGCTGAAAATCGCGTAACTTTCTCCAAAACGTACGTTTTAATGAGACAACAAAAGGTCAAAAGAATTGGGTGTGTTGGACACATGTAGGTGCGTGGAATTGTAGGTAGGTATTTCAAGCAGGTACTGTTTTTCCCCCAGTAATTTTATTACCCGAATAAGGCGCTTTAACATACTAATTAATGTCGCTCGCCCCGTATTAGGTATTTTATTAGCTGAAAATCGCGTAACTTTCTCCATAACGTACGTTTTAATGAGACAACAAAAGGTCAAAAGAATTGGGTGTGTTGGACACATGTAGGTAGGTATCTCAAGCAGGTACTGTTTTCCCCCCAGTAATTTTATTACCTGTGAAATAATTATTATATTTTAGGGTTATCAAGTCATTAGGACAAATTCAGCATGAAACCAGTTTTTCCACAATGAAAACGGGAATGTTTTATTCCAATTTTTCAATGTGTGCTATTAGGTTTGTTCTTTGTTGTGAAATTTGGAGCAGTTGCTTAAACACATTCACCAGTACCTACCTTTGACATTGTAGACTTTGCAAGAGGCCCAGATATTGTTTCTACTTATTGAATGATGAAGCCCTTCTAACACCTTGAGATAGGTGTAGTGTTGGGTACCTACCTCACAGACATCGAAAGTAAGAAGTAAAGACCTCGAAGGAACAGTCAACCATTGTAGTCCTAGGTTTGGATACGGCTTGGCGAGCGAAACATGCGCAAAGTCTTCAACGTTTCTCTTCTCTGCTTTTCAGGTTGTCGCCATCAACGACCCCTTCATCGGTGTTGACTACATGGTTTACCTGTTCAAATACGACTCCACTCATGGCAAGTTCAACGGTGAAGTCAAGGCTGACGGAAACTTCCTGGTTGTGAACGGAAACAAGAGACCTTGAGATAGGTGTAGTGTTTGGTACCTACCTTACAGACATCGAAAGTAAGAATTAAAGACCTCGAAGGAACAGCCAACCATTGTAGTCCTAGGTCTTTATACGGCTTGGCGAGCGAAACATGCGTAAAGTCTTCAACGTTTCTT
This sequence comes from Diaphorina citri, assembly GCF_000475195.1. Lineage (NCBI taxonomy): Eukaryota > Metazoa > Arthropoda > Insecta > Hemiptera > Psyllidae > Diaphorina > Diaphorina citri. The sequence goes on from NW_007379050.1 coordinate 57,616, forward strand.
TCTCTTCTCTGCTTTTCAGGTTGTCGCCATCAACGACCCCTTCATCGGTGTTGACTACATGGTCTACCTGTTCAAATACGACTCCACTCATGGCAAGTTCAACGGTGAAGTCAAGGCTGACGGAAACTTCCTGGTTGTGAACGGAAACAAGACTTGAGGCTTGTGAAAATGACTGGAAATTTCGCTAAATCTCCTCCGGCAAGGTTTTCTTCCGACGAAGACGATCGTCTAATTGATTTTGTTATGCAACATAAAATTTTATATGATTTGAAAGATCTCTTCTTCCTGGTCATCGTCCATGATTTCTTGTAGTAAAATCGCCATCAACTTTCTTTTCCTGCAAATGGCCTCCGGTTGTGAACGGAAACAAGATTGCTGTCCACTCCGAGCGAGACCCCAAGGACATCCCATGGGCTAAGTCCGGAGCTGAGTACGTTGTGGAATCCACCGGTGTGTTTACCACCATTGAGAAGGCATCGGTAAGTATTGAGCAACGTTTTTTCAACTCCATGCACAAAAGGCCCACTCTGAGGCTTAGGTGTAGGCGCAACTGCCCCAAAGGATGGGATAAACTTATACGAATCTACGAATTAAGGAATGGTCTGCGTGGTTGGTATGGAGATGGGTGACCAATTGACTATCTTGGCAATCGCGTGCTTGTCTTTTCCCGGTCCCACTCAGGCCGAGTGTAAGTAAGGTTTGGGGGAGGTGGGTAGCTTGTCGAATGGAGTGCAAAACCCCGTCATTAAAAACCTTAGGATATAGTTTTAAAGTCAAGTTAAATAAACCCCTTGGAAAAAAACCCCCGTGAATGTCATTCTCTTTGTTCCATGACGTTTCAAATGTTGAGGAATTCTCCTCCTAGATGGATTAAAAATGGAGTTTGCAATACGACCTGCTGTTTTTAGTGTAAAGTGCCTCAAAGAAAATAATAAATAAGATGCTTTTTATTCAACTCCATACACAAAAGGCGTAGGTGTAGGCGCAACTGCCCCAAAGGATGGGATAAGCTCATACGAATCTACGAATTAAGGAATGGTCTGCGTGGTTGGTATCGAGATGTGTGACCAATTGACTATCTTGGCAATCGCGTGCTTGTCTTTTCCCGGCTCCACTCAGGCCGAGTGTAAGTAAGGTTTGGGGGAGGTGGGTAGCTTGTCGAATGGAGTGCAAAACCCCGTCATTAAAAACCTTAGGATATAGTTTTAAAGTCAAGTTAAATAAACCCCTTGGAAAAAAACCCCCGTGAATGTCATTCTCTTTGTTCCATGACGTTTCAAATGAAATGAAATTCTCCCCCTAGATGGATTAAAAATGGAGTTTGCAATACGACCTGCTGTTTTTAGTGTAAAGTGCCTCAAAGAACATAATAAATAAAAATACCTTGTTGGCGTTTTCTGCTTGTTAATTTTCCACTTGTTTTTCTCTAATTCATTTATTTGCCTCGATTTCTGTTCATTATTTTTCCACTGAGTTTTCTCCAATTTATTTGTTTGCCTCTTGATGGATAGGCTCACTTGGCTGGAGGTGCCAAGGTTTTCTGTTTGTTAATTTTCCACTTGTTTTTCTCTAATTCATTTATTTTCCTCGATTTCTGTTCATTATTTTTCCACTGAGTTTTCTCCAATTTATTTGCCTCTTGATCGACAGGCTCACTTGGCTGGAGGTGCCAAGAAGGTGATCATCTCTGCCCCCAGTGCCGACGCCCCCATGTTTGTGTGCGGTGTCAACTTGGACGCCTACGACCCCTCTTTCAAGGTCATCTCTAATGCTTCCTGCACCACCAACTGCCTCGCCCCCCTGGCCAAGGTCATCCATGATAACTTCGAGATTGTCGAAGGTCTGATGACCACTGTCCACGCCACTACCGCCACCCAGAAGACCGTCGATGGACCTTCTGGCAAGGTGAGGTTAATGATTATTTTGCAGCATTTGAGGACATGAATAGAGCTCGGGAAACTGTTTTTCCGACCTGGACATTCGATAGATTGTTATGCCACACTTAAGCCTGTACAAACTTGGTCTTTTGTCAGATCGTTGCATTTGCGCGCGGTATTTGCGCAAATATGACGTCTTTCGAACTGCATTTTGCACAAACTGTGAAAAGCCAGCTTAGGTGTCAGGTAAACCTGATCAGGTCTACCTGATGCCTGATGAGCACACACTATCAGTTAGACCTGATCACGCGTATCTGTCAAGTCTACCTGATAGTGAGTGGCTGGACTTAGTTAGCTTAAAGGGTTGCGCGTCGATTCCAGCCCTGAACAAAAAAGCAAGCGCGATTAATTACTGAACTGTTTCTAGTATTTTATTATTACTTTACATTTATTTGAACCTACTGAAATTAAGTTCTAACTCACGCCCTGTACTTTCAGCTGTGGAGAGATGGAAGAGGTGCCGCTCAGAACATCATCCCCGCCGCCACTGGTGCTGCCAAGGCTGTCGGCAAGGTCATCCCCGCTCTCAATGGTAAACTGACTGGTATGGCTTTCCGTGTACCTGTCGCCAATGTGTCCGTCGTGGATCTGACTGTCAGGTAAGACTGGTCATCATTAGCTTAACTCCATACACAAAAAGCCTAATCTAAGGCTTAGGTGTAGGGGCTATGAATCTACGAAGACTGGTGGATTTTCCTTTGAAAGGCAAATTAGGACTTTAAGAGTGATATTGATATCATATTCGGACATTTTATCAATTTGTACGCAAGCTCACAGGTACCGGCCTAACTCTTTGGCGACTGGTCGAACTGGAATCAGAGAGACTTAAAGGTAGGCGGCACTACCCTTCAAGCTAACGAGGCTAGCTTGAGACTTTCTCCTTGTTTGTTTCCCCCTTTTTTTTTTTTTGCTGGTATATATTTATGGTTGACTTAATAAGTTGATTTCTAATATTTTCTATTCCCCTCTCTGCAGACTGGGCAAGGACGCTACCTACGATGAGATCAAGGCCAAGGTAAAGGCTGCAGCTGAAGGACCTCTGGCTGGTATCCTGGGATACACTGAGGATGAGGTGGTATCCTCTGACTTCATTGGAGACACTCACTCCTCCATCTTTGACGCTCAGGCTGGCATCCCCCTCAACGGAAAGTTCGTCAAGCTCATCTCCTGGTACGTCTTGCGTATTCTGTTATGCGAAAGAGACTCGAAAATCGACATTTCGGGGAATGATGACTGTATGAATAAGTTCAAATCGCTTGGTATTTCATCACGAAAAAAATAAGGATTTTTTTTTAATACAATTACTTTTTAGGATTAGGAAAAAAAAAATAGGATACAATATTTTAATGCAAGTCTAAGAATGATCATTTGGCTCTGACCAGCATAGTGTGAACAACCTGTAAGATTCATTCAGTTTAAACAAAGAATTTGTTCGGCGCGAACGACCTACTGTCTGTAGTGTGTTAAAGCGCCTAAAGGGGGGGGGGTAAATACCAGAGTTCAGAGAAGGGAAAAAGGCCGTATGTAATCGGTCTTACACTTAATGGCGCTCTATTTGTGTTTTCCTTCAGGTATGACAACGAGTACGGATACTCCAACAGAGTTGTTGATCTGATCAAGTACATCCAGACCAAGGATTAAGCACAGCACGGAACTCAAGTTTCCTCATTTGAAAGCTACGTATATAACTACTATTTATATCTGTCGTGAAGACCCTTACTATCCTATCCCTATCTCAAGATATTTGACTGATGAAGCACAAAGTGGGAGGGTGGCGAAGAAAAAACCTCCTCCCGTGAAAAGAGTCCCCGAAAAATTCCATAAACCCGGCCTCAATCTGGACAATAATTCACGAAGCTTTCATCTTTCCAATTCGTTTTTATGCATCAGAAATTTATTCTATTCTGAAAATAGACCCACAATACAAGTAATACAAGGCCCCCTTAACAGGGTTGTTTGATTAATCCCAAACCTTAAATTCCAAAGTCTTTAATAAAATAATGTTGAGAAGGTGAGAGACTGTATTTTTGAAGGAACAAAGGAGAGTAGGGATGTATTTCTTTCCACAAAGATGACCTTTATAATCACTTACTGGCAGCACTCTGATATTGATTGTCTGAGAAAAATGTTCAGCTGCTAGGTGTTAATGTGTTAATTATGATTTTATTGTGTCTGATCATATCGATTGAACTTTGTACACTTCCCTTATCAGCCTTATCTGGTTAATTAGGACCAAGTGTAAGTACATGGTAACATGTACATTTAACATTCACAAAAGTAATAATATACTTGTACGTATTGAATACAAAGTACATTCTTGGTCAAAGGCCTAGCCTACTTTGTTGATTAACTGAAGTAATCTACTCTGATGGTGTAGTAGTTAAGATGCTTGTCTGATAAACTGAAGGACACAGATTCAATCTCAGCCAAAGCATGGACATTCTCTTTTATTTAAATTTGACAATGACAATAATAGGGCTCTAAATCTGGGTAGGTGGTAGAGTATCAGGTGTTAACGTTCCTTATTGGCTACCTCCAATGCAAAGCTTCGGATTTTTAGGTCTATGGAATAGCTTTAACATTTTGGCGAGCAGTGAAGCTTTTCTTCTTATTCTGCTCTGAGTAACACAGTGATGGAAAGCGGTTGGTTTAGAAGAAAAAGGAAAGCTCGCCTATAAATTGTCTGTTTCTTGAAGCTTCGGATTTTTAGGTTTATGGAATAGCTTTAACATTTTGTCGAGCAGTGAAGCTTTCCTTCTTATTCTGCTCTGAGTAACACAGTGATGGAAAGCGGTTGGTTTAGAAGAAAAAGGAAAGCTCGCCTATAAATTGTCTGTTTCTTTCTGTGAATATTGAATTCGGCGTCCCAAGAGTCAAGTGTACCTTAAAGCAATAAAAAGTACCCTTACGTCTTCTTGTCTAAAAAGTGGCGTGCTTAAGTAATGTTCTAGATGATGGAAAGCGGTTTGTTTAGAAGAAAAAGGAAAGCTCGCCTATAAATTGTCTGTTTCTTTCTGTGAATATTGAATTCGGGGCGAGGGAAGAGGACCTTGTTCCCACGGTTTGGTGTCCCAAGAGTCAAGTGTACCTTAAAGCAATAAAAAGTACCCTTACGTCTTCTTGTCTAAAAAGTGGCGTGCTTAAGTAATGTTCTAGTGTTCAACTAAACCCAAACCGAAAACTTTATTCCCGCATATTACAGGAAGATCAAACCAAGCTCTAGTTCTTCCACATCTGTTTTTATTACGTTCTCTTTTTGAGCTCGCGCGCCCCCCTTTCTGTGAATATTAATTCGGGGCGAGGGAAGAGGACCTTGTTCCCACGGTTTGGTGTCCCAAGAGTCAAGTGTACCCTAAAGCAATATAAAGTACCCTTTCATCTTTTTGTCTAAAATGCGTCGTCCATAAGTAATGTTCTAGTGTTCAACTAAACCCAAACCGAAAACTCCATTCCCACATATTACAGGAAGATCAAACCAAGCTCTAGTTCTTCCACATCTGTTTTTATTACGTTCTCTTTTTGAGCTCGCGCGCCCCTCTATCCCTATCTCAAGATATTTGACTGATGAAGCACAAAGTGGGAGGGTGGCGAAGAAAAACCTCCTCCCCTGAAAAGAGTCCCTGAAAAAATTCCATAAACCCGGCCTCAATCTGGACAATAATTCACGAAGCTTTCATCTTTCCAATTCGTTTTTATGCACGTGAGGAATGTTACCACTGCTGTATGTATTCATACATGTACCTATCATACATGATGGATAATTGGTGATAAATGGTTGGGAATTTCTAAACACTCAAACACTATCTTCCAACTAGTTTAATGACTACTTGGACAGGTACTACCTACTTTCTGACATTGTATTGTGCTGTAACTTGCAATATGAAGGTAGGTCCAAACTAGTCGATCATTGGAATCCATATGAGGTAGGCAAGGGGAAAAGATTCTAGTGGAATGAAAAAAAGTGGTCGTGTCTCAGGCGATATCGATCGACCCAAATGTAAACATACTTTCTGACATTGTATTGTGCTGTAACTTGCAATATGAAGGTAGGTCCAAACTATAGTCAATCATTGGAACCCGCATATGAGGTAGGCAAGGGGAAAAGATTCTGGTGGAATGAAAAAAAGTGGTCGTGTCTCAGGCGATATCGATCGACCCAAATGTAAACGCTGTTTAAAGGTGCGTACACATCTCTACTTTTCGGCAGCTGTGCGGCAGATTCACGCATGGTACGGAAATCTTTTCAGCAAATACTTTGAACCTAAACTAGTGGCAGTAACAGATAATTTTTTAAGGATTTGTCGAAATCAAAATTTCATTCGCCAGCCTAGTTAGCTTAGTTGGTAGTGCGTCTGCCTTGTAAGCGCTAGGCCGCGGGTTCGATTCCCGCCCGGGGCGGATTTTGTTATCATGCTCCTTGTATTTATTGCGTTATCGCCAGTCAAAAACAACAACAATTCCTTTGGGCCTAATTTTTACCGACTAGGCTCGGTGTATTAAAAACATTATATGTAATTAGAATATAGGTACTTACTTGTGCTTAATTGGGTTGCTGTAGGTAAGGAAGCTTACTTACGTACTTACAATCCAATGATAACTTACAAATAAATGAACATTTCTGCATATTTTTCTTTATCAACAGGCAGCAGGGAGACTTAGAATAGTTCGAATGTCGTAGTAGAAATTAGTGTCCACTTTGTCGAACATCTTTTGGTTCTTCATAGCTCATACCTATAGGTTTTCTTATACCTACAGGTATTTTTGTCAATTGCTTGATAGAAAGAATTGAGCTCCATGTGTTTTATCTCGACAAATATTCCTTTATTTTGTGACTGTCAGTTTAACCACAACAGAACTCTCAATCGGTTGGTCCGATTTTTGACGTAATTTGGCAGATACGAGGTATTTGGCTCGTATATTCAACAAGGAAATTCACTCATTTGATGTAATGAATAAGTCAAAAGAAATAACCACAGATAAACTTGTGGTCCACTTTTCCGGAGATCCTATCCCTATCTTAAGATATTTGACTGATAAAGCACAAAGTGGGAGGGTGGCGAAGAAAAACCTCCTCCCCTGAAAAGAGTCCCCGAAAAATTCCATAAACCCGGCCTCAATCTGGACAATAATTCACGAAGCTTTCATCTTTCCAATTCGTTTTTATGCACGTGAGGAATGTTTTTTATTGAAGTACCTATAAAAGGCTTTAAAATTCCTTAAAACAGATCCTGGGGCCAGATTTTGGTATCCAAAATAATCCAATACCTCTTTGCCTTGCGAAGTCGATCAATATTAACAGATAGTTGATATCCTTCATGAATTTATGACACACTAATGCAAAGCTTCGGATTTTTAGGTCTATGGAATAGCTTTAACATTTTGGCGAGCAGTGAAGCTTTTCTTCTTATTCTGCTCTGAGTTTTCTACTAACCGTAACCTTCCTCATTCAAAACATGCCACACACCCTATAGTCCCTATGCCTTATACCTATAACCACATCACATCTACCTTCCTCACTCAAAACATGCCACACACCCTATAGTCCCTATGCCCTATAACCACATCACATCTACCTTCCTCACTCAAAACATGCCACACACCCTATAGTCCCTATGCCTTATAACCACATCACCTACCTTCCTCACTCAACTACCTCAACAATCTCTGTATGTATATACCTACTAACTCCCTAGCGGGCATATCCAATCGTATAGGATATCAGTATAGTATCAGTAGGCTAAACGCATGTGGATACCACACTCGAAATCGGTAGTTCAGGACAAGACACAGAGCAGTAAGCTAAGGGAAATAAGTTGGCGTTTAATAAACAACAGAGCATATCGAACTTTTTTTAAAGGTATTTATTTTTTAAATGTGCTTTTTACATGACTGAAAATTTGACGCAATTATCTATTGTTGATTCTAATCCATTTGAAAAGAAAAACACCCTAAAAATGCAGCCTTTCGATTTAAAAATAATAATGAGTAGAAATAAAATCTGTGAAATTGACAAAAAAACAGTTTTCCTATAAACTTCATGGTCGTTGGTTGGAGGTTGGACTGTGTTGTTTATTTAGCGACCACTTATGATAATACATGATCGTCACTGGCGTGATAAAATAATTCGATTGTTTAAATGTAGATAAATGATAAAATAATTTTAATAAAAATATGAAGTGGTGATAGTTTTGGTTGCCTACTTCGTTTCCAGTAGGTAGGCTGTAGGCTACTAGAGTAAAATATACCTTGGTAAATAAATTACACGCAAAAGATTCTCATTTACTATTAATTTTATTACAATTTATTTTCTTATATGTAGTTACAGAATAGTACCTGTAATTAATTACCATATTAATTACCTGAAAAGTACCAAAGATACTTAAATAGGAACCGAAAGAGCAGAATGACGATGTTCAGGTGACAATAAAAAACCCCCTTATTATTTTATTATTATTAATATCATCATTAACCGCTACCTACAATCACAATTATTTGTTAGTTGTTTGCGCGGTGAACTTCTGATAAGGTTGGTGGTTCGAGTCCAAGTCAAGTCATAAAATTTTGAGGCATGCTTCTTTACCCCCCTTGTACAGAGTAATCAGGATAATACAGTTTTTGTTTAACAAACAGTAAGTATTTATATATGGATAACTGAGTAACTCTGTGGCACACTGGTATTACTGGTGTTATGTTACCAGTTTGAATTTTATTTTTGTAATTTTTCCTCATAGGTATAAATCTCCTATCAGAGTTTCACATGATTGTAAATGTTTCAGCATTGTTTTTTAACATGCATATCAATTGGGGTTCATTCAGTTTGTGGCATGCTGGTATTACTGTGATATGAATTTGATTTTTGCGTCCATGTCATGATGAGGCATGTTTCTTTATCCCCCTTGTACAGAGTAATCAGGATAATACAGTTTTTGGTTAACAAACAGTAAGTATTTATCAATGGATAACTGAGTAACTCTGTGGCACACTGGTGTTACCGGTTTGAATTTTATTTTTGTAATTTTTCCTCATAGGTATAAATCTCCTTCAGAGTCTCACATGATTGTAAATGTCTCTGGGGTCAGCATGTTTCAGCATTGTTTTTTAACATGCATATCAATTGGGGTTCATTCAGTTTGTGGCATGCTGGTATTACTGTGATATGACTTTGATTTTATTTTTGTAATTTTTCTATATAAGTATAAATCTCCTAACAGACTCTCACATGAGTGTAAATGTTGTTCTTTAACATCTGGAGGTCAGCATTGATTCACACGTTTTTTAGGGTTCATGCAGAAAAAAACGTATGTGTTTCTGGAGGAGGCAAAAACTTCAGAAAAAATCATGTGCTCTCTAGGAAGTTGAAAAATAAGTAAAGTCTCACAACTTGAGTGAACTCAGTGTTTTCCCAATAATTTTTCACAAGCCACAACAATGAAAAAGAAAGCTCCTTTTTTGTGTTAAACCTAACCCTATTTATCAGAGAAATCCTGAATTGGATAAGGAAAGTCGTTCACACCAGATTTTTTTCCAACATCAACCAACACCTTCATTTAGCCTTAATGTGGGACAAATAGATATTGATTATTATCAATTATTTGTTATTATTGTTAAGTCCTACTTAATCTCATTATTTGTTCTCCGATAAGTGCTTACGTTTAGGGGAAAAAACTCATTTGTTTGAGAGTTTCACAAGTTATTCAGGGCCGTATTTGGGTTGGGGGTGAGGGGGCCCGGGTCTCAGGCTTAAATTTTCTCCTATACTGAAGCCAACCTAGTATCCTACTTAATCTCCTTATTATTCGTTCTCCGATAAGTGCTTACGTTTAGGGGAAAAAACTCATTTGTTTGAGAGTTTGACAAGTTATTCAGGGCCGTATTTGGGTTGGGGGTGAGGGGGCCCGGGTCTCAGGCTTAAATTTTCTCCTATACTGAAGCCAACCTAGTTAGCTTCGAGGGTAACGCGCCTGTTTTGTGTGGGCTTGGTAGGGGTTCTATTCCCACCCGGGACAAACTTCATCCCAGATAAGATTTGTTCTCGGAACGGCTGTCTTTTTCCTATCGTATCCTCCTCTCTTCAATTTCAGGACGATAAGACCTCCTAAACAGTTCTTTCTTTCAAACATTGTCTAACTGCACCACCGAGGCAGGAGAAGATCTCTGTATAGTAAAATGTTATTCAAAATATCTTTATATCGTATGTAAACCCCTAAAAATTACTTTCCATGATCATCAGCACTTTTCGGCAGCTGTGCGGCAGATTCACGCATGGTACGGAAAACTTTTCAGCAAATACTTTGAACCTAAACTAGTGGCAGTAACAGAAAATTTTTTAAGGATTTGTCGAAATCAAATTTCACTCACGTTACCGCAAAGTTGTTGCGGCGCGCAGATGTGTACGGAACTTAATAAATTAGACTCAAGACTCAAATTAGACTCAAGACTCCACACAGCACGTAGAAACCTCTTCGACATATTGCTTTGAAGATTATTGCATCGTAAAATTATTGAATAATTTGAGTGCTCTATTGTTTGGAAATTGCGTCGTCTTTCTAGGCAAAACTCATTTACTAATCTAGTTGTCAGTTATTTCAAGGTTTGAGCCATAACATACAAACCAGTGTCTGCCTGTATCCTGTGAAATTCTGCTTTCTGCTAACGTGCTAACCAAAAGACCACTAAACGCATACAAATCAGTGTTTTCAACCTCCTTTTAATGAGCTTCCACACGCATGGCTTTGCTATCCAGGTGTTTGTTGTAATAAGATACCAATCTGATAATCCCAAAGTGAACCATAAAGGAAAGTAAAAAGAGGAAGGAGAGGGGATTTTGTTTAGTTATGTAGGTACCTACCGACCTGATGTAGGTAGGTATACGTGCATAATTATGATAGATACCTTCCTGGTTACTATGTAGCTATTAGGTACATATCTCTACAGCCCAAGTATGTTAGTGTTAGGTATCGACTGAAATCTGAGATGTTCAACTTGATTATTTCTATTCATACGTTACTACAGGGTATCTGTAAATAAGAGGTTTCCTCTCATTTGCCTGACAAGGTTACTCATATTAGGTTTAGGTACCTACCGATGTTGTTAGGTATCAGCAGGTAGGTTCATATTATTAAGTATACATAATACCTATTGAAAAACGATTATTATTTTCCCGTATAAAGGGGCATTACTTTATCGGTAGGTAATCGAACCGCCTAGTGCTTAGGTACAAGGTAGAGGCGTTACCAACCAAGCTAATCTAATAACTAGACTGGTTAGTGGCTATGCTACGTTTTATTTTGCATGATGTCTCATCATTCTGATAAAATATTTTTATGAACGCCTGTAAACTATTTTAAGTATGCAATGTGCAATGTAATTTTAAATTTTCGCTCCTCGCGTTACCTCTGTGTGCCTCTGTGCATGTTGATAATACGTGGAAACTGAAAACAGGCACCAATTTTCAAAAAAGAGTCTGCTGAAAAACCAGAAACCAGATTATAGAAAAGGAAATGGACAAAATTACGTCATTCCTTAATATCCTTTGCCTTCAGGAGGTATTTGTGATTGTTTAGAAGTATTTATTTAACCGGAAAGATCATAGATTTATTGTAGAGTGTAGACAATTACTAATCTAGTTGTCAGTTATTTCAAGGTTTGAGTCATAACATACAAACCAGTGTTTGCCTGTATCCTGTGAAATTCTGCTTTCTGCTAACGTGCTAACCAAAAGACCACTAAACGCATACAAATCAGTGTTTTCAACCTCCTTGTTATTGTAGACATTTTCTAATCTAGTTGTCAGTTATTTCAAGGTTTGAGCCATAACATACAAACCAGTGTTTGCCTGTATCCTGTGAAATTCTGCTTTCTGCTAACGTGCTAACCAAAAGACTACTAAACGCATACAAATCAGTGTTTTCAACCTTTTAATGAGCTTCCACACGCATGGCTTTGCTATCCAGGTGTTTGTTGTAATAAGATACCAATCTGATAATCCCAAAGTGAACCATGATAAGTTTTATGCTGAGCTCTGCAATATAGTTCTGATTTGATATTATGGAAAATTGTTTGTAGGTAGAAAGGAAAACAACTAGTATGCCACATAGCTTACAAATCACCAACCTCATATTGGTAATAAAGAACTTTTTTATAACCTGTTTCTTTTTTAACATAACATTCTACCTGTTACCTAAATTTCTCAAGTGATTTTACTAGGAAATGTACTTTATTTTAAAAACATTGAATATCTACTTGTGATATAAAATACATACCTATTAGTTTGGAGTATAATATTGATCTGAGTTGATATATCAATGACGGCAAAGTACAATGAGTATATGTTAGTGGTAAGTAATGATTTTTGCGTCCACCAAACTTCATCCCAGATAAGATTTGTTCCCGGAACGGCTGTCTTTTTCCTATCGTATCCTCCTCTCTTCAATTTCAGGACGATAAGACCTCCTAAACAGTTCTTTCTTTCAAACATTGCCTAACTTCAGTATCTTACCTAGTGGTTACCTCCCTATTAATCTATCATGATCGGACCAACGTATCTGTTGATATCCACGCATGAGGTAGCTAATTGAAGTACGAACGCACTTCTTAACATTAGAAGATTTGAAATTCTCATTGAAGAAAAAAAAAAAAAAAAAAAAAAACATGCTTCTTCACTCCCCTTGTACAGAGTAATCAGGATAATACAGTTTTTGGTTATAACTGAGTAACTCTGTGGCACACTGGTATTACTGGTGTTACCAGTTTGAATTTTATTTTTGTAATTTTTCCTCATAGGTATAAATCTCCTATCAGAGTTTCACATGATTGTAAATGTTTCAGCTTGAGTTTTATTCATTTGCTTCTAAGGTATCAAATCATTGGTGGTCAGTAGCACTATCAAAAAGTCCTTGTAATCTGTTTGATTGAAACAATTTGAGTTCTTGTCTTATGGCTGGAGTAGGAAGTTAGATATAATCCATTTTAATCCACTGAGGTCGGATTAGATGTTTAAACTCCTAAGATAGGTACTTTGATTTTACCTCTGAAAAATTAAAGGTATTAGGTATGTATAACAACAAATTATACCTACTTAGATTGCACCAAAATTTATATTTTAATCTCTTCCACGTGAATCGAAAACATTAAGCATTCTTCAAAAAATCCATATAATGTTCAA